>NC_041385.1:206311351-206316947 GCF_002162155.2 Triticum dicoccoides
CGCCGCTCCGTCGCTGACGTCTGAAGTGCTTCGGCTGATACCACGACGTCGGGATACCCATAACTACTCCCACGTAGATGGTTAGTGCGTATAGGCTCGTAGCCGACTCAGATCAAATACCAAGATCTCGTTAAGCGTGTTAAGTATCCGCGAACGCCGAACAGGGCCAGGCCCACCTGTCTCCTAGGTGGTCTCAACCTGCCCTGTCGCTCCGCCACAAAGTAACAGTCGAGGGCCGTCGGGAACCCAGGCCCACCTCTACCGGGATGGAGCCACCTGTCCTTTCAGCCCCCTCGTCAGAATCACTTGCGGGTACTCAATGAGCTGACCCGACTTTAGTCACCATCTGCAAAGTATGTATGTATGTATAGTATATACCCGTGATCACCTCCCAAGTGATCACGGCCCGATAGTATAGCAAGGCAGACTGACAAGAATGTAGGGCCAATGATGATAAACTAGCATCTTATACTAAGCATTTAGGATTGCAGGTAAGGTATCAACAGATGTAGCGACAATGTCAGGCTATGCATCAGAATAGGATTAACGAAAGTAGTAACATGCTACACTACTCTAATGCAAGCAGTATAGAGGAGAATAGGCGATATCTGGTGATCAAGGGGGGGGGGCTTGCCTGGTTGCTCTGGCAAGAGAGAGGGGTCGTCAACTCCGTAGTCGAGCTGGGCAGCAGCAGCGTCGGTCTCGTAGTCTACCGGAGAGAAGAGGGGGGAAGAAACAATGAATACCATGTAAACAGATGCATATCGATGCATGACAAGACAAGTAACGATGCTAGGCGTGCCCTAGCGTGGTATGAGGTGGTACCGGTTAAGGGGGGGAAACATTCGGGAAAATATCCCCGGTGTTTCGTGTTTTCGGGCAGAGGAGCCGGAGGGGGAAAGTTGCGGGTTCGATAGGTTAGGGGTGTGTGGCGGACGAACGGACTGCGTATCCGGATTCGTCTCGTTGTTCTGAGCAACTTTTATGTACAAAGTTTTTTCATCCGAGCTACGGCTTATTTTATATTAATTTTTAAAGTTTTAATTCATTTTCTAAAATTATGTATTTATTTTAATCCGAATTGACCAAGTCAAAAGGACTGGTCTAAATGGGAGTTGGTGGCCCACATGTCACTGCTTTAATAATTTCCAAAAGGATTTATCTAAACTAAATAGATGGGACCCACATGTCATTTGCTAATAGGCTAACTTAGCACTAAACTAATACTAAGCTACACCTATAACATAATTAAACAAGGACCGGCCACTACTGGGCATAGCCTAGCCGGCCACACGTACGGCGCGCAAACACACAGAGCACACACGCACACACAATGCTTGGGTTTAAGAGAAGATAGCATTTTGTGATTTTTGTTGGATTTAAACCATGCATCAAATGAATTTGGTCCAGTGGAGTAATATGTAGTTTGTCAAGTGTACATTCTACTCATATTTATTTTTGGCCTGTTAGTAGTTGTTTAACCGCTGATTAGAGGCTGCCTAGGGGGTTAGTCAAAGTAGATATTGAAAAGCTAACTAGTAGTACAGTAAGCAGCAGCAGTTATGCGCAGCAGGGCAAGAGCTTCAACAGAAGCAGCACGAGCAGGCACAGGGGCGCGTGCGGGATGGCAAGCAGGGCCGGGCGCGGCGTCGGGCGAGCAGCAGGCGACGGAGGCGGGCGCAGCCAGGCGGCGGTGAGAGCGGGATGCTGCGGGGTGACGCCGACGCGGCCGGGCGAAGGCAGGCGCGGCCGGCGCCAGCGGGCGCGAACGGCGACGGCGGACAGGGCCAACAGCGGCGCAGCAGTAGACGACCTCGAGGCCAGGCGCGGGCGAGACGCAGGGGGTAAGGCCATGGGCAGCAACACCACGTACGCGTACGCAGACGAGCTCGGGGACGGCGGCTACGGCAACAAATCAAGGGGGTAATGAAGGAGGATAGACGCGGCTCACTTCGAGGGAGGTCGTGGACGTGCCTGGAACCGCCGGGAGGCGCCGGTGATGGAGATCGACGGCGATGGCGCCGTGGCCGTGGCGGGGAAGACGACCAGATGGCGAGGTTGTGGAGGGCTTCAGCTCGAACCGAAGGTTGTAGGCGATGCAGACGAGGCCAACGGAGCTGCAGAGCATAACCTCACGGGTCGGGGACGGCTCCGGCCATGGGAACGACGATGACGCGGCCATGGACGTGCTTGGGGCATGGGAGATCTGTGGGGAGGGAGAGAGGGAAGGAGTGGGGGGATGGGATCGAGGGGTCGGGGCGTGGCGCCCTTATCCCCTCCCGGCGCTGTCGGCGAGAGGGTGCGGCGGCGACCAAGCCCCTGTAGCGACCTGGTCGCGTGAATAGGAGAGAGAGGAGGGTTCGGTGAGGGTGGGCCGGCCTGATGGTTTAGTGGGCCAAAGCCCGGGGGTAGGCTGGTTCTTTTTATTTATTTTTTTGTTTCGTTTTGGTTTTCTTTCTTTTTATTACACTCTGTTTATATTATTTTAGTAGGCAAAAACAGCTTTATTAAAACATATGACTGTCTCTATAAATCGATTTACAAAATAAACCACAACCACAAAAGGTTTCACACATAATAAAAATAGTTTAACATTTTAAATTAGGAAAGGCATTTAACAATTATTTTTAGTCACTGTTATATTCACAAAAGAGCATTCAAATACTTTATAAAAGTGTTGTATTACCACCATAATTAGTTATGTAATATTTCCCACACTTTGAACATTTTATTTTGCATGGTCGGGAAATTTAAATTTTAAGCTTTAATTTGAATTTGAGTTTGAACTAAGAGTTGGATCAAACAAGGATTAGCAACAGTAATGTGATGACATGGCACTATTAACGGGGGATTACTGTAGCTTAATGATCCGGGCATCACACGTTGTTTTGGTGTGCTTCTGCTTGAGTTTGATGTCTGCAGTTTTGGTGTGCTTCTGTCAGGGGCGTGGCCCCTTTCTAAGTGTTCAACGTACAAACACATCTAGGCTAAGATATTATCACTACAAAGTCAAGCACAGCCACACTCACAACAAACCTTTTCTCTCACTGGCAAGAATTGTCTGCCTTGATGGATGATGCAATAATCAGAGAATCTATACCTCTGCTGGTCAATCTTTTATTACTTCAAAAAAAGCCTGAAAAACAGGATAGCAAAGTTAAAAAAACTCATGTTAAGATATGGCTAACTCAGAAAAAATGCAACTGTACTGAAATGAAACTTAAAATTAAAATGGTGAAATACAGAGACTGAAATGTGAACTGCCCAGACAAAAGATAAGCGTTGAGGTTACTTACTCATTACCGAAAAAGGCTTTCGTCCCGCTTTATATATAAAGCAAAGATCATCAACAACCCGATACAACGCACGCCATCGGAACACACGCACACACCCAAGGCAGGATACATAGGCGCTGAACGCAGCAACACCACTACATGAGCAACCGGGGGCCTCAACCGTGAACACGTCACCACGAAGAGAAGAAGCTACATACGACGAACCGTGGGCTCCAAGGTGGTGCCTATAGAAAGATTACGACACCGAAGCGCCGCCACCGCCCGACCCAAGGATCAGAGTTTCCCCTGGAGCAACACGACGGGCAGTGAGAGCCGCGACGACGCCTTCAAGAAGGGAACGAGCTTCGCCGCCGCCGGTCCGTCCGAAGAAAGAACAGGTTTTCACCCCGGCCAATATTCACCACCACCGAACATCAGACCCTGGCTACCACGCCGCCCACACGGCCATGGCCACCAGGCAGCACCATGCCACGGGCTTTGCCCAGGAGCACCACGACACCACCACCAGGGCCGCCGCCCCGGCATCCAGGACCTTGATGCCACCTCACCCGCCACCCACCGCTGCCCCAACCAAAGAGATGAGTGGAAAGGAACCGCCTTTCGCACCCCCTGAGTTGTCCCCAGCGTCGCGACCCAATAGGCCGACCAAAACTGGCCACCATCGCCCCGTCCTGCTGCCGGGCGCGAGACGAACTCGGTCCTGCTGCCGGGCGCGAGATGAGCATTGTCCTGCTGCCGGGTGCGAGACGAGCTCGGTCCTGCTGCCGGGCGCGAGACGAGCTCGGTCCTGCTGCCGGGCGCGAGACGAGCGATCGGTCGTAGCTGGGAGAGGGCCGACCCTCCGATGAAGGCCGCGCCCGAACGACGGGGAGATGAATCGAAGGTCGACAAGGGCGCTCACCGACAGGCAGACGCCGAAGAAGTCCAGCCGCCGCCGTGAAACGACCCAGACCACCGCGGTGGACCACCACCACGCCGTGGCAGCCCACATCCACGTCGGGACCCGAGGGGCAGCCCCGAGCCAGCGCCACCACCCTCGCCGCCAACGGCCGCCGGACGCAAGGACGGTCGAAGCCCACACCGCCGTCGGCGCCACCACCAGCACGAACCACCACCACCACCACTGCACAGCCAAACCCCAACAGTCGACCGCCACGGCAGGGGGCAGCCGCCGCAGCCCATGCCGCCCGCGGCCCATACCTCGCGAGGGCTAGATCCGCGCGCCCCACCGGCCGAAGACGACACAGCCGGCCACCACGAGTACTCCGCCACCAGGACGCCTGACGCAAGGCCGAAGGCCGCCACCACCCTCCGGCGCCGGCGAGCCGCCGCGCTGCTCCGCCCGTCGGCCAGCGATGCACCCCCACCCGCCGCCAAGATCCGCGCCAAGGAAGCCGAGCGAGGGGACGAGAGGATCCCCGCCGCCGCCGGCGACCGGGCTTCGCCAGGCCGCGCCCTTGGGTGGCGGCGAGGGAGGAGGGAGAGGTGGAGGGAGGGCTGGGGCGGCGGCGACTTAGGGTTCCCCCTCGGTCGCGCGCGGGGCGACGCGAGGGGGAGGGGAGGGAGCCTTTCCTTACTTACTCATTTGATCTTAAAAAGACTAAACCACAAAAGACCTATAGCTACAACAAGCAAGATGAAACTGACAACATACCCTCACCATAAACACAGAGAAAAATCTTGGAGTTTCAAATATAGATTCCTGTGGCATCTAGCCATGCACACGAATTCGTAGGTTCGGCGAAACAATGAAAAGGTGGCATGAAATGCAGAAGCAACATAGTCTCCATTACAAAAAGGACAACACTTTGCTTTAGAAAAAGAACTAAGCTAAACATGTTCTGACTAGACACAAACTAGCATAACCTACTGAACTCCGACTATACTCGGAGGACATTCACGACATCTCCAGCTCCGTGCTGACGGTTGTCTTGAACGTGACATATACATTGGTTCCTGCCTTGAGGCATGTGCTTGCAGCGAACTCTTTCCATCACATTTGGAAAAAGATGCGATCGTCCTTGGGTTCCACGGCTTCCTCTGCCCCCTTGGGTTCGCCATAATCAATGTAAACGATCTGAGCCTTGGGCTCTGGACCACCCAGTTGAACTGGACCAAGCCCCCCCTCTCCGAAATTGTAGTCTCCGAACAGCATGTGTACACCCCCCTTGTTGCGTCAAAGCACAGGTTGGTGTTGGTTGCGTCATTGAACGCGACCGTTGCGTTCCATGGTATAGTCTGTGTCACACAAAAACAAAACCAAAATGCAGAAAAAACAAAAAACAGTGACGGTGTAATGA
>NC_041385.1:206317128-206322070 GCF_002162155.2 Triticum dicoccoides
AAGGATTTTTAAAATGCTGAGAGATGACCACTGAAGTCTTTCCGATGAGTGAATGATGAGACTGGAAATGAATGAAAAAAATGAGAAACTGATTGACCGATGAATGACTGATGGATGCAGAGAAGATAGCAATAGGGAAAATGCGGGGGTTACCTCTTCATTTAGAAAGAGAAAAGTGAGTGAATGAAAGTACAACACAATGAATATGACTGTATAAAGAACACTGAATATGACTAAAAGAAAACACTGAACTGAACTGAAGAAATCTGAATGAGTGAAACTAATGAGTAATGAAGAAAGAACACATAATTATGACTGAAGAAATAAATTTGAGAGATAATACAAATAAAAGCTGAACAAAAATCAAACTGAATAATGCAAAAAGTAACTGAATATAACTGAATACAAACAAGGCCTGAAAAAAATGTCAGGACTAAGATAACTGAACATACTGTATAAACTGAATATAATCAACAACAGAAAAAAAAGACTGAAAACCTCATCTGATTTGCAAAAGGTGAAAGAAAAACAGAACGATAAATGACTGAAAAGAATGGATTGGAAGATACATTCACTTGATGGTAAACTGAACGTCAATAGAGGTGATAGGCTGAATACATAAGGGGTTTCCATAATCATGAATCGGTAGGGAGGTGTAGAAATTGGACTCTCCGGTGCCTTACCAAAACACAACACATCACAGCCTTATAAAAGAGAAAGACTAAGGACATAGACTAACCAAAGAAGAAAGAAGAAGATCGAGGGGCTGAATATGAACTGAAGAATGACATACAAGATAAAAATGAAGAATGAAAGAATGAGCTAAATGACGAGTACCGATTAAAGAGAATAAATGATGAAAATGAACTATAAAATAAATCCACCAATAGAAGGACTGAAAAAAGAAAATGTAGCTCACTGACTATCTCTGCACGATTAATGAATACTCAAGAAAAAAAGGACTGAAGAATGAAGGAAAAACTTAAACACGCAAAACTTAGGGAGCCAAGAAGACTTCAGAAAAAGAAACTAAGAGAATGCCTGGTGCGCACAGTTCTGCCGTTGAAAATCAATATGAGTGAAATGATGCAACCATAGTCACCGAACAAAACACTTAAACGATAAACTGTTGGAACTAGCCAGCATGCAAATACAGAGATTTAAGATCGAATGCAAAGGAGTACTGATCAGAAACAAGCTTGTGTTTACAAAATCGAACTAAAACAACATTTCCACGACCAATCACTCCTCCAAATCACCTTAACCACTCTCTCGCTACTTTGCACAAACTAGTCACCATGGAGTATCCACACTATATCTATGTACTGGTCAACCATTTTGAAACCTGATCGATTGAATATCTAGAGTCATCTGTACCCAAAATGGCAGCCTAGAGCTAGCAGGGCAGCAGCAACCATTCGCCAAGCAAAATTGACGTAGGCAATTGGGACTGAAGAACACCAGCAGCATCGCCCTGCAAATATCATTTTGCTTCTGAATGCCCCCATACGCTCGTTACCTAGTTTCTGCTGCTAACGGCACTGATGAAAACACCCCAAATTTCGACGTGCAATACTGAACAAATGAACCGCTAGAACCAACAAAAGACACGTGATCAGCGCACAAAAACGACATTCCCACTCATTTTAAACTGCTGTATTAAATTGTACAGTAACAAAATTTTGTACAGATTAATCTTTTTGCATATTCCCATAAAAAACGATATTTCCAGTTTTACTTTGAGGCTTTCAACTGCAACATTTGTTGAACACATTTTCCTAATTCAAGAACTTCTCCCTGTCCAGAGTTGTACTGATGTTATCACACTACCACCGCCCCCAAAACAAAACAAAGCACCAGGTGATGATCCATGAGATTGAGAACCATCGATTTGCATGACCAAAACACCACAGGCTTCTCAATGTCAAACCGTATTGACCGTGACACCCACCCTGGTGCCAATCGTGCTCACCACGATAGTAGTACCATAGGACTTTTATTCCGCGCCACGATAGTAGTACCATAGGTGTCCAATTCCATGCCATGCAATCATCAGTGCCCCTAGGTAGCTAGTACCACGACTTGGCTTTGTAAAGTTTTTTATGCTCCAAAATATCTTCTCCTGCAATGCTTTATCAGTTCGCTACTTTTTCCTGTCCAACTTGAAGCATCATGAATGGTCTAATAGAAAGTTCAGTTGTGCCATTTAGTAGATTTGATTCGGCTGAGATAAGATGCTCAGAGTTCACATCGATCAGAACAAGAATGACATTTTCTTCAAAAGTTCATAGCAGTATCCTGTAACTCCTGCATGTAAAAGCATGTCAACTTGGAACCGTTGTTCTTCAGATTAACCGAGTAATGTTATGGACGAACATGTCGATCTGGAGGCAATAGTTTCACCATCTTTTTTCTCTGTGATCACCAGCCCTAATACCTGCCTGCCTGAACGCTTTTTCGCGCTTTTGGAGACATTCCAATCGCATTCTCTTCGGTAAATCAGGGAATTTGTGCGCGCTTATCCTCACCATCAAGGGAAGAATAGAAGGCGGGTGTTAAGTGTTAACATTGAGTGCCGGGTGCTTCTGAACTTGTTGAAAGCAGGATAAGTAGGCAAGAGAAGAATCAGAATAGTCTGACATTGGAGGAACAAATGCCTGAGACTCTGCTTTGTAAAGTTTTCTATGCTCCAAAATATCTTCTCGTGCAATGCTTTATCAGTTTGCTATTTTGCTTTATCAGTTTGCTATTTTTCCTGTCTTTTTGACATGAAGGCACATGAGGTGATGGTTCTGCTCCCAGAACCAATTCCTTGCTTAAACTTGAAGCATCATGAATGGTCTGATAGAAAGTTGTTGGAGGAACCATCAAGGGAAGAACCAGAATAGTCTGATGTTGGAGGAACAAGTGCCTGCACTAGCTCACAAAAGAGAGATTCCATGTGTTTTGCAGTCACACAAACTGTCTATATATATGACCCTCTTCTCACATGGGCTTCAACTGCAGTCACCATTCCCAACTCACACCACAGTCACCATTCCCAACTCGTACCACAGCCACCATACCCAACTCGTCTGCCTGTGTCACTTGGAGCTCTCATCCGAGGGTTCCGCTTTGTTCACAGCACACGAAAATGTCCAAAACAATCTTCTTGTTCCTCCGGATCGAGATCACCGTCGGGATACCTCTGGACTTCAACAACCTGAACTCCGGTGTGCTGAACCTGTCCTGCAACAACCTCACGGGCGAGGTGCCACTGTCGCTGCAAATTGCAGCGTACGAACGCAGCTTCCTTGCCAACAGTGGCCTTTGTGCCAAACAGGGCACGAAGATAAATCTTCTGACATGTGGGCATGGCAACAGCATGCATGGCGACAGTGTCCATGATCACAAGCCCTCGACAAGCCTGATAGTCTTCTTGTTCATTGTCTGCAGCACCGTTGGCATCATTGTCGGCGTTGTTTGGCCATCAAGAACAATAGTGGTGGCTGTCAAGAAGATAGAGAGCCCTGGCGAAAGAAGGACGGAGGCGGAGCTTGACAAACATGGATGATGTTTCTGTGCCGTATGCCGCTCAGCACCGTGGCCTCCGGCACGAACTGTTTGTCGAGCTCCGTCCCCGTCCTTGTTTCGCCAGGACTCTCTATCTTCTTGACAGCCATCACCATTGTTCTTGACGGCCAGACAACACCGACGATGATGCCGACAGTGCTGCAGACAATGAACAAGAAGACTATCAGGCTTGTCGAGGGCTTGTGATCATGGACACTGTCGCCATGCACGCTGTTGCCATGCCCACATGTCAGAAGATTTATCTTCGTGCCCTGTTTGGCACAAAGGCCACTGTTGGCAAGGAAGCTGCGTTCGTACGCTGCAATTTGCAGCGACGGTGGCACCTCGCCCCTGAGGTGTTGCAGGACAGGTTCTGCACACCGGAGTTCAGGTTGTTAAAGTCCAGAGGTATTCTGCTGGTGAGCTCGATCCGGAGGAACAAGATTGTTTTGGACATTTTTGTGTGCTGTGAACAAAGCGAAACCCTCGGACGAGAGCTCCGAGTGACACAGGCAAACGAGTTGGGTATGGTGACTGCAGTACGAGTTGGGAATGGTCTGCGTATCTGTGACTCGGCTGTCTACTTGCCGGACATCATATCAGTGTTCGAGCTTGGCGAGATCTGCACCAGGGAAGACCCTCGGGCCAGGCCTGACATCAACATGGTCCTATTCAAACTTACACTGCTCTTCAGGACATCCGCCGAGGCGGGGGCACTTAATCGTACGGTGGTGCATGGTTCCTTTGGTTTATATAATAGTTGTCTACATAATATAATTTTATATCAATTCGTGTTGAAGTAATAAAAGATTGGCCAGCAGAGGTATAGATTCTCTGATTATTGCATCATTCATCAAGGCAGACAGTTCTTGCCAGTGAGAGAAAAGGTTTGTTGTGAGTGTGGTTGTGCTTGACTTTGTACTGATATTATCTTTAGCTTAGATGTCTTTGTACGTTGATATACTCCTATAACACTTAGAAAGCGGCCACGCCCCGTGCACTAGTTGCCTTTTCCTCCAAGGCCAAGATATAAAATTTGTATGAGAGAAATAAATTGTTAAGCACCGGCATCAATTGTTTTCTCTAACAAAATAAAGTGAAATGAGTAAAAATATGACAAACAATTCGTAGACTATTTATTATGTCTCCTGTTCATTGGACATTATACAATCAGATTTTATGACCGTACACACCTAAAAAAATGGGACTGTCTATATTCTGACTGATTTTCATTTCAGTGTAGGTCGAATTTTTGTCCAATGAAGTGTTGACATGTGTCCTGATTCGTTTTCAGTCTTGTGCAACAAACAAATCTGACTGATTTCAACTCCCTCCAGGTCTTATTTCACTTTTTGGACCACTCCACCGCAGCCCACCCCCAACCCCCCCC
>NC_041385.1:206322194-206361771 GCF_002162155.2 Triticum dicoccoides
GACCGCAGAGATACGGAAAGCCGGGACGGAAGCAACACAGATCGCCTGGGAAAATTCAGACGGAGAGAAGAAATAGGAAGAGGAAGAATAGAGTAAAAAAAGTTGGCAGATGAATCAAAATATCCAAAGCATATAGCTGGGGATGGTGTCTCTAACGATGATGGTGCAAAAAAGGGGAGGTTCTTGTGCTGCCGGTGCACCCAGACTCGAAAAGTAATGCAATATTTTTTAAAATTATGAAAATATTGAGTACATATACACAATCATGTCATAGAATTTTAGCAAGTTCAACTCACACCTCGAGAAATGAAAAAGACAAATCATGACATTAGCGTAGTTAATTTAAACTAGGCTGTGAACTGGGTCCATTAGCACTACCACGGCTGCATTTTTTATTTTTGTTCCTCTTGCTGTGGATTGAATTTACATCTGAAATTTTCTTACATGTTAGATGTTTGCTTTTTCTACATACTCAGTTATTTTCGGAAATTTTGAGAACTCGTAGTACAAGCTTTTGATGTTCGGTGCCCGGTGGCACAAAAACATGTTAGATGTTTGCTATTTGTTATTTTTGTTTCTCTTGCTGTGAGTTGAATTTACAACTGAAATAATCAATTATTTTCGTCATTTTTGAGAACTCGTAACACAAGCTTTTGATGTTCGGTGCACCGCTAGCACAAAAACTCAAGTGCATAGGATGCGCTCCCCCCCCCCCCTCTCTCTCTCTCTCTCTGATAACAAAGGAAATATGCATGATGCTGGATGAACATTTTTCGATAGCTTCGTATTTGTTGGGGGCAGCTGCATTATCATTTTGTGTTGTGATGAAAGCTGTATGAACAAATGTGCAAGAAAAAGAAAAAGGTGATGTGACGAGCATGCAAACACCTTGGGGTGTGTGGAAAGATGGCACTGTCACTAAAATGTGCATGGCTGGTTACCAAAAAAATGTACACAAATGATGTTTTTTTGTGCACGTACATAACTGATGTTTTTTTAGAGAATAGGCGTTTGCCCGGCTTTAGCGAACTGAAGCCCTTATAGTGTTATACATAACTGATGTTGATGATACATTAAGATAACTCGTCAAAAAAAAGACTTGAGAGAAAAATGCCTGACTGAACTAATCAGATAATGAATAAGTAACTTGAAAAATTAAATAGGATTCAGAGAACCTGATGTTGTTTCTTCAAGCAGGACATTGTTGGCCCACTCCAAAAAAGCCTGAAAAACAGGATAGCAAAGTTAAAAAAACTCATGTTAAGATATGGCCAACTCAGAAAAAAAATGCAACTGTACTGAAATGGAACTCAAAATTAAAATCTATAAAGCGCAGAGACTGAAATCTGAATTGCCCAGACAAAAGATAAGCGCTGAGGTTACTCATCTGATCTTAAAAAGACTAAACCACAAAAGACTAAACCACAAAAGACCGATAGCTACAACAAGCAAGATGAAACTGACAAAATACCCTCACCATAAACACAGAAAAATCTTGGAATTTTAAATATAGATTTCTGTGGCATCTAGCCATGCACACGCATTCGTAGGTTTGGCGAAACAAAGAAAAGGTAGGATGAAATGCAGAAGCAACGTAGTCTCCATTACAAAAAGGACAACACTTCGCTTTAGAAAAAGAGCTAAACTAAACAAGTTATGACTAGACACAAACTAGCATAACCTACTGAACTCCAACTATACTTAGAGGACATTCATGACGACAATCATCTCCAGCTCCCTGCTGACGGCTGTCTTGAACGTGACTTGAGGCCTGTGCTTGCAGTGAACTATTTTCATCCCATTTTGAAAAAGATGCGGCCGTCCTTGGAGGTGCCATACTTGCTTCGATGATATCCCTTTTGCAAAACGAAGTCCCGCCTGTCCGTGCTCTGGGATGTCTTGTTCAATGAAAAAAGACATGTGTCAGGCACACACAGTTTTTTGGTTAGGCACAGAGAGAGAGAGAAAGAAAAGAAGAGGTGAACAGAAAAAAAAAGAACTGAATAGAAGAACTGCACATACCCTGAGCTGTCTTTTGATGTTCATCCTACTGAGAGGATGGACAAAAGGGAACCCTGAGTACCCAGGGCTGAGCGGTAAAAGGTATAAAAGGTTGAACGTTTCTTCCTCGGTCAGATGAATGCCTCTAGTGTACACCGTGGATTCCTCTGGCTCCCTGGGTTCGCCATAATCAATGTAGACGATGTGAGCCTTGGGCTCGGGACCATCCAAGTTGAACTGGACCAAGTCCCCCTCTCCGAAATTGTAGTCTTTGATGAGTTTTGCCTAGTTTTCGCCATATATCTTGGTGGTGGTTGTATAAATAACACTGAATATGACTAAAAGAAACACTGAATTGAACTGAAGAAATCTGATTGAGTGACACTATGAGTAATGAAGAAAGAACACATAATTGTGACCGGAGAAATAAATCTGAGAGATAATACAAATAAAAGCTGAACAAAAATCAAACTGAATAATAGAAGAAGTAACTGAATATAACTGAATACTCCCTCCGTCCCATAATGTAAGAACGTTCTTGGCACTAGTGTGACACTACACTAGTGTCAAAAACGTTCTTATATTATGGGACGGAGGGAGTACAAACTAAGGGTCTGAAAAAAATTGTCAGGATTGAGATAACTGAACATACTTTATAAACTGAATATATTTATATACTAAACTGAATGTACTCACAACAACAGAAAAACAAGACTGACAACCTCATCTGATTTGCAAAAAGTGAAAGGAAAACAGAACAATAAATGACTGAAAAAAATGGACCGGAAGACACGTTCACTAAAATGGTAAACTGAACATCAATAGAGATGATAGGCTGAACAAATAAGGGGTTTTCATAATCATGAATCGGTAGGGGGTGTAGAAATTGGACTGCTTGGTGCCTTGCCAAAACACAACACATCACAGCCTTGTAAAAGAGACAGACAAGGACATAGACTAACCAAAGAAGAAAGAAGAAGACCAAGGAGCTGAATATGAACTGAAGAATGGCATACAAGATAAAAATGAAGAATGGAAGAATGAGCTAAATGGCGAGTACCAATTAAAGAGAATGAATAATGAAAATGAACTATAAAACAAATCCACAAATAGAAGGACTGAAAAAACAAAATGTAGCTCACTGGCTATCTCTGCACGATTAATGAATACTCAATAAAAAAAGGACTGAAGAATGAAGAAAAAACTTAAATACGCAAAACTTAGGGAGCCAAGAAGACTTCAGAAAAAGAAACTAAGAGAATGCCTGGTGCGTACAATTCTGCCGTTGAAAATTAATATTACTGAAATGATGCAACCACAGTCACCAAACAAACACTTAAACGATAAACTGTTGGAACTAGCCAACACACAAATACAGAGATTTAGATCCAATGCAAAGGAGTACTGAGCAGAAACAAGCTTGTATTTAGAAAATTGAACTAAAACAACATCTCCACGGCCAATCACTCCTCCAAATCACCTTAACCACTCTCTCGCTACCTTGAACAAACTAGTCACCATGCAGTATCCACACTGTATCTATGTACTGGTCAGCCATTTTCAAACCTGATTGATTGGATATCTAGAGGCAATTGCACTCAAAATGGCAGCCTGGAGCTAGCAGGGCAGCAACAACCATTCGCCAAGCAAAATTGATGCAGGCAATTGGGACTGAAGAACACCAGCAGCATTGCCCTGCAAATACTTCCTCCGTCCCAAAATTCACGTTTTAGTATTAGATACATCCATATCTAGACAAATCTAAGACGAGAATTTTGGGACGGAGGGAGTATCATTTTGCTTCCGAATGCCCCCATACGCTCGTTACCTAGTTTCCGCTGCTGACGAACATGATGAAAACACCCCCAAATTTCGACGCGCAATACTGAACAAATGAACCTCTGAGTGTTTGACAAAAAAATACCACTTTAGGGGTTTTTGTCCCACAGAACTACCACTTTTTAAAAACTGACCAAGAACTACCAAAATTTTCTAATTTTGTGACCAAAAACTACCACTTTCGCAAAATGGTCAGTTTAAACGATTTAAACATGTTTATGACATGCAGGACCCATCCGTCAAAGCTGACGTGGCGGCAAAGTCAACTCCGTTTATTTTGACCGTTAAGTCACCGTTATTACAGGTGGGGCCCGCATGTCAGCACCAATCTTCTTCTTCCTCCTCCGCTCTCTTTGTTTGGCATTTCAACAAACACCTCACGAGCACCACCACGCCACCGGCGCCGTCGTCGTCGTGCTCGTCGCTGCCCGCGGCCTGCTGCTCGTGCAGCATGATGGAGACGGTGGTGGTGACCGGGTCCACGCCGGCGGCGCGCAGGGACGATGGTGGCTACCGGATCCACACCTCGATGCACCGGGGCGCGAGGAGGTCTTCGGCGAGCGCCGCGAGGCTGCCCTTTGTCGCACGTCTGCAGCTCGCGCACGGTTGCGTCCCAGTTGCCGAGCACGTCGCGGACGAAGAAGGCCTCTGCGTGGGCCGTGAGGCTGCCCTCGCCGGCCATGCCGAGGCACTCGGCCGCATAGCGGGACGACGTTGACCGCGTTGAGCTCGAACCTGACGCCGGAGCAGAACTTGGCCGCGAGCTCGAAGGCCGCCGCGCCCCCTGGGAGGTCGTCCATTGTTAGCAATTAGCTACAAATCTGAAGGAATTGCCATGGAGGAAAGGGGATCGAGAGGGGAATTGCTTCAATATTCGAATTGCAGTAGCTAGTTACAGGTTTCCTCTTACAAGCTGACGGCAGAGCCGTTCAACCAATGGCCGAATGACACCGAAGCTGGGACACGTCGATATATAGTTCACTTGACCCACTCGTCTGATGCATATCGCTGGGCTGGCTGTCTCAGCCGCTTGTCGAGCTGAACCACCTCCTGGGTTCTTCGGTTGGGCCATCTCCTGTAGTAGCCCATGGTGTAGTCTTAACATTCCCCTTCCCTTGAAATGTCGCTTGTCCCCAAGCGGCCGCTCGAGAAAAACGTTGCTTCAGCGCCTCCAGGTCCTCCCAAGTTGCTAATGACTCCGGCTGATCAGACCACTGAATAAGACCTTGAGGAACTGCTCGCTCACCAGCTTGACGGAAACGCCGCTGAAGCACTTTGACAGGGATAGCAAGTTGTGAATTAACAGGAGGAAGATCAGATTGTACCTGACAATGAGGCCCCAATGCTTTCTTCAGTTGAGACACATGCAAAACTGGATGAATTTTGCTATGAGGAGGAAGTTGCAGGCGATAAGCAGAAGGACCAATGCGCTCCAGTATCTTGAAGGGACCATAAAACTTGAAAAGAAGCTTATGATGTGCACGGGGAGCAACAGAAGACTGCACATATGGCTGTAGTTTCATAAAGACAGAGTCACCCACTTGAAATACCCTGTCAGATCTCTTCTTGTCTGCCTGATTTTTCATACGGACGCGCACACGTTCCAAATGCTGCTGCAACAGCCTGAGCATGAGTGCACGATCTTGGAGCCAAGTGGACAGTTCTGGCACGGAACAAGCGTCTGCATCTGATATGCCAAACTGACGAGGAGAATGACCATACAGAGTCTCAAATGGAGATTTCCCTTGTAGAGAGGAATGCATACTGGTGTTATACCAATACTCCGCAAGCGAGAGCCACTGCGCCCACTTAGCCGGGCATGCATGCGTGAAACATCGAAGAAAGGCTTCCAAGCACTGATTCACGCGCTCTGACTGTCCGTCAGTCTGAGGATGATGGGAAGAACTCATCTTGAGCTTAGTGCCTGTGAGAGCAGCAATCTCTCGCCAAAAACGACTGGTAAAGATACGATCACGATCAGTAACAATTGATTCAGGCATCCCGTGAAGCTTGTATATGTTGTCCATGAACGCTGCAGTCACCGTGGACACGGTAAAGGGATACTGAAGCCCAATAAAATGTGCATACTTGGACAGTTTGTCCACAACCACTAGAATGCAATTGAAGCGACCTGATTTGGGAAGGCCTTCAACAAAATCCATAGTAAGTAGTTGCCAGTACTGAGAAGGAACAGGCAAAGGAGCAAGAAGTCCAGGCTATTTAGCACGATCTGGTTTAGCACATTGACAGATCAAGCATTCTTGCACCATCTTATGCACCTGATTACTCATGCCCTTTCAATAGAATAATTTCTTGAGCTAGCGCAAGGTGACTGGCACACCTGAATGTCCTCCCAGGGGACTAGCATGGAAAGCCTCAATAATTTTCACTGTCAAGGGCGAGCCATTAGGCAACCACAATCACTGCTTGTACTTGATCAGTCCATTTTGCAGAGAAAAATCATCTTCAGAGTCAGAGCGAACAGCCAATCGCGTAAGCAATTCTTGCGCTTCTTGATCATGTTGGTAGGTGTCACACACATCCTGCAATCATGCTGATCGCTAACAATTCAGACTCAGGATGTGGTCTGCGAGATAAAGCATCAGCAACCCGATTCTCAGACCCTTTTTTGTATTTGATCTTGAACTGCAAACCTAGCAACTTAGCGAACAATTTCTGCTGCCAGGGAGTATGTAAGCGCTGGTCTTCCAGATGGGCCAAACTGCAGTGATCAGTAAAAATCAAAAACTCAGAATGTTGTAAGTATGTGCGCTACTGTTCAACAGCCAATAAAATTGCCATGTATTCCTTCTCATAAGTGGACAATCCACGATTCTTTGGTCCCAGTCCCTTACTGACAAATGCTATTGGATGTCCCTTCTGTAACAACACTGCACCTACTCCAGTGTCACTAGCATCAGTTTCAACAACAAACTGAACCTTGAAATCTGGCAAAGCAAGTACAGGTGCTGATGTTAGAGCCTTTTTCAACACTTCAAAAGCAGTTTGTGTTGTTGTAGACCATACAAAGGGCACATTATTGCGCAGAAGATGAGTCAAGGGCTGACTGATAACACCATAATTGCGCACAAATTTCCTGTAATACCCTGAAACTCCAAGAAACCCTTGAAGCTCCTTAACAGATTGGGGCACTGGCCACTCAAGGACTGCTTGCACCTTAGTTGGGTCTGTTGACACTCCGTTCCCACTGACCACAAAGCCCAGATAGGATATGCTACGCTGGGCGAATGCACAGTTTGACTCTTTAACTCTCCACTGATGTTGCCTGAGTAGTTGCAAAACTTGCTTGAGGTGCTGCACATGTTCCTCTAAGGTAGCACTGAACACCAGTATATCATCAAAGAATACGACTACACAGACACGGTCCACAGGCGCTAGAGTAACATTCATCTCTCCTTGGAATGTAGATGGCCCTCCCGTCAGCCCAAACGATACCACATTAAACTCATAGTGCCCATTGTGTGTATGAAAGGCCGTCTTGTATTCTTCCCCGGGAGCCAAACGGATCTGATGATACCCAGCATGAAGGTCCAATTTGGAAAACCATGAGGCGCCTGATAATTCATCGAGCAATTCATCTATCACGGGCAGAGGATATTTAGTCTTTAGTGTCAACATGTTCAGTTGTCTGTAATCAACACAAAGTCGCCATGTGCCATCCTTTTTTTTAACTAAAATGATTGGGGAGGCAAACGGACTAGTGCTCGGCGAAATTACACCAGAGGCTAGCATTTCTTTCACTTGTCGTTCTATTTCTGTCTTTTGCTCAGGGAATACCTGTATGGTCTAATGTTAACAGGACGAGCTCCCTCCACCAGTGGTATTTTGTGATCACATGAGCGACGAGGAGGAAGACCAGTAGGTTCCTCAAAAATATCAGCAAAGGAAGCAATGACTTGTTGAATTTCTTCAGGTACATCCTCCATCACAGTCACTTTTGTTTCTTGTGTGTCTTGGATAAGTTGTAGTTCTACCACAATGAATTCACACTCAGATGGCAGATCTCCTTGTAGAACCACTTTTGTGCCCTTGTAATCAAAGGATAGCCATTTTTGTAACCAATTAACGCTCATAGTTCCCTGAGCTGAGAGCCAATCCATCCCAATAATCCCATCATAATGTTGCAGAGGTAGGATTTTGAAATCATTAACAAACTGATGTCCTCCCACTGACCATCCACAGTTAGGAATCCAAGAAGAGCATTCCAGTTGTCCTCCTCCAGCGATCCTGACTTTCTGCACCTTGCTCAAAGGTTGCTGACCCACTAAATGACCTGCCAATCTGTCACTGAGAAATGAATGTGAGCTACCAGAGTCCAATAAGAAGACTACTTCCTGTCCTCCAACTTGACAAGTGAGTCGAATAGCACTGTTAGACGGATCAGATGTTTGTGTTTCTGCAGATAATACCATCAAATCCACTTCACTATCATCAGATTCCACAGGATCAGTAGCACAAAATTCCAATATCTCCTGCACAACATGCAGTTGCACTGTATTATTGCACTTGTGATCTCTGCCCCACCTCTCACCACATATGTAACACAAACCTTTTACCCTCCTGTAAGCCTTGAGAGTGGCTAACTTGTCCTCAGGAACTGAAGTGACCTTTTGTGTTTCAGGTACTCGGACCTCAATTGGCACTTTATGTTCAGTTGACTGTTTATACTGCCGAGATGGATTGGAGTAACTAGCTCGCCTGCTGGAATGAGTGTACTCTGATTCACAATCAGCAACCTCTTCTTGCACGGCGGCAATGGAATAAGCTGCATCTAAATCAGCAGGCCTTTGTACTGCAACCACCATCCTGACAGTGTGTTTCAGACCATCAATAAAACGCGTGGTATAGTGTAACATATCAGGATCAGGTTCATAAGCGGTCAACTGATCCATCAACTCTGAGAATTGAGCAATGTATTCCTCCACAGATCCTGTCTGTTGCAGCCTGTACAATTTGCGCACAAGTGATTTATGCTGATTGCGCCCAAAGCGAGCAAGGACGGCAGCACAAAACTCATCCCATGATGCTCGAACAAACTTATGTTGTACTGATGAGAGCCAACGCGCTGCTGGTCCTTCAAATTGCATAGCTGCTACTGCAATCCAAAGATCAGGATCTGTGTCGAACATGTCAAAATAATCCACACACCGTGTTTGCCATAATTTGGGGTTCTCTCCATCAAACCTCGGAAAATCAACTAACGGTGGTCTCCGTGCCCAGAATTGCCTGGCGAAGACGCAGCACCGTTCCTCCTCTGACGGGCAGACAGACTAGAGAATGACAAGGTTGGTCTGGGTAATTCAGTCATACCTCGAGCTGGAGGTGGAACATACGGCCCTGACGAGACTGCACCCTTCGCCGCCATGGACGAGCGAAATGCGTGCGCGCTCCCCTCGGGTGCGCCCTTCGGCAAACACTCGCCTCCTTCCGCTTCGCTGGGACGAGCTGCAGAATTATTGGCGACACACAACTCCTGGATCTGCTTGAGGAGGTCCGCTTCTGCGCCGTTGGTGTACGCTTGCATGTCATTGACAGCTGCTTCCATCGCCGCCTCGACGGCCTTGTCGACTGCCGCCCCGACGGAGCGCGACACCGCCGCCTCGACAGTGCTGCCCACCGCCGCCACAATCATCGCCTCAAGCTCCTTCTGGTGGCGAAGATGAGCCGCGTCGCTTGCTTGCGTGACCGTCTCGTAGATCACCTTCCGCTCGGAAGTGAGGTTCTCCATGAGCTCCTGACGCCGGCGCGCCGCCGCCACCGCTAGCCTCGTCTCGTGCGGATGCTCCAGCGTGGGTGGAAATTTTTGGCTCTGAGTACCAATTGTTAGCAACTAGCTACAAATCTGAAGGAATTGCCATGGAGGAAAGGAGATCGAGAGGGGAATTGCTTCAATATTCGAATTGCAGTAGCTAGTTACAGGTTTCCTCTTACAAGCTGACGGCAGAGCCGTTCAACCAATGGCCGAATGACACCGAAGCTGGGACACGTCAATATATAGTTCACTTGACCCACTCGTCTGATGCATATCTGTCACGCCCAATATGCGACCCTATCCAAAAGGAACTCGAAGGTCCCACCAAGGATAGACCCGCATATTGAAACGCTTTTGCAAGGTGGATATCATTACATCAACATTACATAATAGATGGGGATACATACATAAGGAATACAATGCCACACGAATACAACATCATATATAAGATCAACATCCGACTACGGATGAAACACAAACAGAAGCTCAAACGACATCCACCCTGCTAGCCCAGGCTGCCGACCTGGAACCTATCCCCTGATTGAAGAAGAAGCAGAAGAAGAAGAACTCCAAAACAAGCAAACATCGCTCTCACGTCATGATCATCGCATAAACCTGTACCTGCAACTATTGTTGTAGTAATCTGTGAGTCACGAGGACTCAGCAATCCCATTACCATGGGTATCAAGACTAGCAAAGCTTAAAGGGAAAGGAAGGGGTAAAGTGGTGAGGTTGCAGCAGCGACTAAGCATGATATGGTGGCTAACATACGCAAATGAGAGCGAGAAGAGAAACAAAGGAATGGTCGTGAAGCTAGCAATGATCAAGAGGTGATCCTGAACTCCTACTTACGGCAAACATAACACAGAAACCGTGTTCACTTCCCGGACTCCGCCGAAAAGAGACCATCACGGCTACACACACGGTTGATGCATTTTAATTCGGATCTGGTGTTAAGTTATCTACAACCGGACATTAACAAATTCCCATCTGCCACATAACCGCGGGCATGGCTCTCGAAAGTTTATACCCTGCAGGGGTGTCCCAACTTAGCCCATGATAAGCTCTTGCGATCAACGAAGGATATTCCTTCTCCCAGGAAGACCCGATCAGTCTCGGAATCCCGGTTTATAAGACATTTCGACAATGGTAAAACAAGTCCAGCAAAGCCACCTGATGCACCGACATCCTGATAGGAGCTGCACATATCTCGTTCTCAGGGCAACACCGGATGAGCACTCCGTACAACTAAAAACCAGACCTCAAGTTTTCCTGAGGGGGCGCTGCAAAGGATTCTAGTTCGGACCAACACTTAGACAAGCATTGGCCCCGGGGGGGGGGGGCTATAATAAAGATGACCCTCGAGAGAGCGACTCCCAATGGAAAAGTAGGTGGTGGTGAGGCAAATGGTAAAACCAAGGCTGGGCCTTGCTGGAGGAGTTTTATTCAAAGCGAACTGTCAAGGGGGTCCCATAAATCGCCCGACCGCGTAAGGAACGCAAAATCCGGGAACATAATACCGGTATGACGGAAACTAGGGCGGCAATAGTGGAACAAAACACCAGGCATAAGGCCGAGCCTTCCACCATTTACCAAGTATATAGATGCATTAATAATATAAGAGATATTGTGATATCCCAACCAAAATCCTGTCCACCATGGAGCAATCTTCAACTTCACCTGCAACTAACAACGCTATAAGAGGGGCTGAGCAAAGCGGTAACATAGCCAAGCAATGGTTTGCTAGGAAGGGTGTCAAAGGTTAGAGGTTCATGGCAATTAGGGAGGCTTGAAGAACAAGTGATAGGAAGCGCAGCATAGCGATAGAACGAAGCAACTAGCATAGCAATGATAGTAGTGAGATCTAGGGTGACGGTCATCTTGCCTGAAATCCCGCTAGGAAGAAGAACGAGTCCATGAAGAAGATGAAGCCACGAAGTCGAACCAAGCGTAGACGAACGAATCCTCACGATCGCAACGAAACGGGAACTATCAAGAAGAAGCACACAACATAGTAAACACACCACACGTAGACAAGACATGATGCACAAAAAGCATGATGCAAGACAAGACTACATGAAGCTACTCATGGCAAGAGATGATGCAAACAAGAACAACACATCAAAGCAAGTTTAAATGAGGCCGGGAACAACATATAACAATTCCGGTAAGTCCTCATATGCAAATTTCGAAATTGGTCCAGATCTGAATAAACATTATGTTCAAGTTGTTAAACAGCAAGTTAAGATCACCAAGAGGATCTACACGAAATTCTAGTCAAGTTACATATAAAGTTCATTAGATTCGGAGCTACGGCCTAGAAGATATGAGCAAAACAAGTTAAGCATGGCATTGATGCTAAATGCATACAAACATCAAGCAAACACCTCAAAACAAGGATGCAACATGATAATATGAAACAACATGCAATATCAAGCAAGTTTCATCTAGAGCACACTCGAAACGGAGCAACGGTTCAACACACACACATGAAACAAGTTTAAAGGACAAGCTGTCCATAACAGCAACTAGGCATATTGCAAGCATCAAAACAATAAGCTACATCATCTCAATGTAATAACAAAAGGCATGGGCATGAAGTACAGGTAAAGCATAACAAAACATGAACACTGAGCTATCTCCAGAAACTACTAGAACATGCTCAAAATGACATGGAAAGATTGCAAATATTAACAGTTTCAGACTTATCAGGAAATAAGATCAGGTTGCAATGTTTAGAGCTATCAAACAACATGCTACAGGAACTTAACATGGCAAACAAAGGCATGGCATGAATCTATTAAACGCATAGAACAAAAGTCCCTTACTGACCATGAGCCAAAAAGGCACAGAAAATATGATGGCACCCATGTAAACATGGCAAGTTATATGACAGATTAATACATGGCAGGAACAACAATAAGTAGACATGTTGGGGAGCTTGAACCACTCACCACAGAGCAATACATGGCATGGCAAGGCAACCAACATCAAGAAGGCATGTTTATGAAGCTAAGCATGGCACGATCAAGTTCATAGGAAGCATGGATCACTAGAAAAGCATATGGCCAAAACTGAACTTAATGTTAACAGGCTGACAGCAACATTATTTAGCAAGTTGAGAGCAAGATTACAACATGATACATTAGGCTATAATTTCAACCAGGGGCATGAATGGATAGAGCATGACATGTATAACAATTCATCCTTAGTGAACATCTCCAGATTATGCATAGAATAACTAGTAGAAGCATGTTTACATAGCAACAAAATATAACAGAATCAGTCAGGAAAACAGCAACAGCAAGTACCCCACTTAACAAGCTTGATGCACTCACTACACAAGTCACAAAAATACATGGATGGCACCACTGAAAAGATGGCATGGCATATATCAAAACACATGTAGAGCTCATGTTCATAGGATGCACACATCAAACATGGCAAAAATGACAAAAGAGCATGTTATAACAGTTTCAGCAGATTAACATCACATAGCACTCTTCCAACAGCATTTAGGGCATCAAGATGAACTCCAATTGACATGATGCAATGGAATGAAATGAAGTACTAGTCGAACGAACAATTTGACATATTACACACACGAAACGGAGGTACATGCACAGAGTTATGATGCGATGAACATGGCATGATTATGCAAAATATTTCGGGACTTGGTGATGAAAATGACCTCGGGGAAAAGTCAACCCATCCAATACTCTAGATCTGGATCGGGTCCGGCGGGTACTGTAGCAGCTCGAGGACGAGGTCGCCGGAAAAGGAGGTCGCGGTGGCCGGAGAACCTGCGGAGCTCACCGGACTTCTCGGATCCGACCGGAGGAGCGGGGACTTGAGGCCGCCGGAGTTGGGAGCGGGAGGCGCGCTCGTCCGCGGTTGTCGGTGCGGTTTGGCGGCGCGGGACGCCGGACGACGAGGGGCGCGGCAGCCGACGAAGCAACGGCGAGGCGGCGGAGATCGGGGCGCGGGGAGGCGCGAGGGAGAGGAGGAGGCCGGCGACGGCAGGGAGGCGCGGGGGCGGCGCCGGGAAGCGGCGGCGGCGCCTAGGCCAGCGCGGACGGCGAGGCGGCCGGGCGGCGGGGTCGCCGGCGGGCAGCAGCGGCAGGGCGCGGGCGGCTCCGGCGGCCGGAGACGGGCGCGGGCGCGGAGGACGCGCGGGCGGTGCGGGGCGGCGAAGTCGGGCTCGCGGGCCCGCCGTGGGTTCACGGGCCGGCGGCGGCGGACGGCGGCTGAGCGCCATGTGGCGAGGCAGGATTGGCGGGGGCGACGGGCGGACGTGTCCAGCGGCGCGAGGAGGAAAATGTTGGGGAACGTAGTAATTTCAAAAATTTTCCTACGCACACGCAAGATCATGGTGATGGCATAGCAACGAGATGAGAGAGTGTTCGTCTACGCACCCTCATAGACCGTAAGCGGAAGCGTTAGCACAACGCGGTTGATGTAGTCGTACGTCTTCACGATCCGACCGATCCAAGCACCGAACGTACGGAGCCTCCGAGTTCAGCACACGTTCAGCTCGATGACGATCTCCGGCCCTCCGATCCAGCAAAAGGCTCCGGAGATGAGTTCCGTCAGCACGACGGCGTGGTGACGATGATGATGTTCTACCGGCGCAGGGCTTCGCCTAAACTCCGCGACGATATGACCGAGGTGGAATATGGTGGAAGGGGCACCACACACGGCTAAGGAACGATCCGTAGATCAACTTGTGTGTCTATGGGGTGCCCCCCGCCCCCGTATATAAAGGAGCCAGGGGGGAGGAGGCCGCCGGCCTAAGGGGGCGCGCCAAGGGGGGAGTCCTACTCCCACCGGGAGTAGGACTCCCCTTTTCCAAGTTGGAGTAGGAGAGAAGGGGGAAAGAGGAGGAGGAGGGGAAGGAAAGGGGGGGCGCCGCCCCCCTTCCCTTGTCCTATTCGGACTAGGAGGGGGAGGGTCGGCCCCCTCCTTGCTCCTTCCTCTTCTCCCTCTTGGCCCATGTAGGCCCATTAACCCCCCGGGGGGTTCCGGTAACCTCCCGGTACTCCGGTAAAATGCCGATTTCACCCGGAACCATTCCAATGTCCAAACATAGGCCTCCAATATATCAATCTTTATGTCTCGACCATTCCGAGACTCCTCGTCATGTCCGTGATCACATCCGGGACTCCGAACAAACTTCGGTACATCAAAACTTATAAACTCATAATAAAACTGTCATCGAAACGTTAAGCGTGCAGACCCTACGGGTTCGAGAACTATGTAGACATGACCTAAAACCATTCTCAGTCAATAACCAATAGCGGGACCTGGATGCCCATATTGGTTCCTACATATTCTACGAAGATCTTTATCGGTCAAACCGCATAACAACATACTTTGTTCCCTTTGTCATCGGTATGTTACTTGCCCGAGATTTCATCGTCGGTATCCAATACCTAGTTCAATCTCGTTACCGGCAAGTCTCTTTACTCGTTCCGTAATACGTCATCTCATAACTAACTCATTAGTTACATGCTTGCAAGGCTTAGGTGATGAGTATTACCGAGAGGGCCCAGAGACACCTCTCCGATAATCGGAGTGACAAATCCTAATCTCGAATTCTGCCAACCCAACATGTACCTTCGGAAACACCTGTAGAGCACCTTTATAATCACCCAGTTACGTTGTGACGTTTGGTAGCACACAGAGTGTTCTTCCGGTAAACGGGAGTTGCACAATCTCATAGTTGTAGGAACTTTGTATAAGTCATGAAGAAAGCAATAGCAGTATACTAAACGATCAAGTGCTAGGCTAACGGAATGGGTCATGTCAATCACATCATTCTCCTAATGATGTGATCCCATTAATCAAATGACAACACATGTCTATGGTCAGGAAACATAACCATCTTTGATTAATGAGCTAGTCAAGTAGAGGCATACTAGTGACTATGTGTTTGTCTATGTATTCACACATGTATCATGTTTCCGGTTAATACAATTCTAGCATGAATAATAAACATTTATCATGATATGAGGAAATAAATAATAACTTTATTATTGCCTCTAGGGCATATTTCCTTCAGTCTCCCACTTGCACTAGAGTCAATAATCTAGATTACACAATAATGATTCTAACACCCATGGAGTCTTGGTGCTGATCATGTTTTGCTCGTGAGAGAGGCTTAGTCAACGGGTCTGCAACATTCAGATCCGTATGTATCTTGCAAATCTCTATGTCTCCCACTTGGACTTGGTCCCGAATGGGATTGAAGCGTCTCTTGATGTGCTTGGTCCTCTTGTGAAATCTGGATTCCTTTGCCAAGGCAATTGCACCAGTATTGTCATAGAAGATCTTCATTGGTCCCAATGCACTAGGTATGACACCTAGATCGGAAATGAACTCCTTCATTCGCTGCTTCAGAAGCAGCTATGTACTCCGCTTCACATGTAGATCCCGCCACGACGCTTTGTTTAGAACTGCACCAACTTACAGCTCCACCATTTAATAAAAACACGTATCCGGTTTGCGATTTAGAATCATCCGGATCAGTGTCAAAGCTTGCATCGACGTAACCATTTACGACTAGCTCTTTGTCACCTCCATATACGAGAAACATATCCTTAGTCCTTTTCAGGTATTTCAGGATGTTCTTGACCGCTGTCCAATGATCCACTCCTGGATTACTTTGGTACCTTCCTGCCAAACTTATTGCTAAGCATACGTCAGGTCTGGTACACAACATTGCATACATGATAGAGCCTATGGCTGAAGCATAGGGAACATTTTTCATTTTCTCTCTATCTTCTGCTGTGGTCGGGCATTGAGTTTGACTCAACTTCACACCTTGTAGCACAGGCAAGAATCCTTTCTTTGCTTGATCCATTTTGAACTTTTTCAAAATTTTGTCAAGGTATGTGCTTTGTGAAAGTCCTATTAAGCGTCTTGATCTATCTCTATAGATCTTGATGCCCAATATGTAAGCAGCTTCACCGAGGTCTTTCATTGAAAAACCTTTATTCAAGTATCCCTTTATGCTATCCAGAAATTCTATATCATTTCCAATTAATAATATGTCATCAACATATAAAACTAGAAATGCTACAGAGCTCCCACTCACTTTCTTGTAAATACAGGCTTCTCCAAAAGTCTGTATAAAACCATATGCTTTGATTACACTATCAAAGCGTTTATTCCAACTCCGAGATGCTTGCACCAGTCCATAAATGGAACGCTGGAGCTTGCACACTTTGTTAGCACCTTTTGGATCAACAAAACCTTCCGGCTGCATCATATACAACTCTTCTTCTAGAAATCCATTCAAGAATGCAGTCTTGACATCCATTTGCCAAATTTCATAATCATGAAATGCAGCAATGGCTAACATGATTCGGACAGACTTAAGCATCGCTACGGGTGAGAAAGTCTCATCGTAGTCAACCCCTTGAACTTGTCGAAAGCCTTTCGCAACAAGTCGAGCTTTATAGACAGTAACATTACCATCAGCGTCAGTCTTCTTCTTAAAGATCCATTTATTCTCAATGGCTTGCCGATCATCAGGCAAGTCAACCAAAGTCCATACTTTGTTTTCATACATGGATCCCATCTCAGATTTCATGGCCTCTAGCCATTTTGCAGAATCTGGGCTCATCATCGCTTCCTCATAGTTCGTAGGTTCATCATGGTCAAGTAACATGACTTCCAGAATAGGATTACCGTACCACTCTGGTGCGGATCTTACTCTGGTAGACCTACGAGGTTCAGCAGAAACTTGATCTGAAGTTTCATGATCAATATCATTAGCTTCCTCACTAATTGGTGTAGTCGTCACAGGAACCAGTTCTCATGATGAACTACCTTCCAATAAGGGAGTAGATACAGTTATCTCATCAAGTTCTCCTTTCCTCCCACTCACTTCTTTCGAGAGAAACTCCTTCTCTAGAAAGGATCCATTCTTAGCAACGAATGTCTTGCCTTCGGATCTGTGATAGAAGGTGTACCCAACAGTCTCTTTTGGGTATCCTATGAAGACACATTTCTCCGATTTGGGTTCGAGCTTATCTGGTTGAAGTTTCTTCACATAAGCATCGCAGCCCCAAACTTTAAGAAACGACAACTTTGGTTTCTTGCCAAACCACAGTTCATAAGGCGTCGTCTCAACAGATTTAGATGGTGCCCTATTTAACGTGAATGCGGCCGTCTCTAAAGCATAACCCCAAAACGATAGCGGTAAATCGGTAAGAGACATCATAGATCGCACCATATCAAGTAAAGTACGACTACGACGTTCGGACACACCATTTCGTTGTGGTGTTCTGGGTGGTGTGAGTTGCGAAACTATTCCGCATTGTTTCAAATGTAAACCAAACTCGTAACTCAAATATTCTCCTCCACGATCAGATCGTAGAAACTTTATTTTCTTGTTACGATGATTTTCCACTTCACTCTGAAATTCTTTGAACTTTTCAAATGTTTCAGACTTGTGCTTCATTAAGTAGATATACCCATATCTGCTCAAATCATCTGTGAAGGTGAGAAAATAACGATATCCGCCACGAGCCTCAACATTCATCGGACCACATACATCTATATGTATGATTTCCAACAAATCTGTTACTCTCTCCATAGTTTCGGAGAACGGTGTTTTAGTCATCTTGCCCATGAGGCACGGTTCGCAAGTACCAAGTGATTCATAATCAAGTGATTCCAGAAGTTCATCAGTATGGAGTTTCTTCATGCGTTTCACACCGATATGACCTAAACGGCAGTGCCACAAATAAGTTGCACTATCATTATCAACTCTGCATCTTTTGGCTTCAACATTATGAATATGTGTATCACTACTATCGAGATTCAATAAAAATAGACCACTCTTCAAGGGTGCATGACCATAAAAGATATTACTCATATAAATAGAACAACCATTATTCTCTGATTTAAATGAATAACCGTCTCGCATTAAATAGGATCCAGATATAATGTTCATGCTCAACGCTGGCACCAAATAACAATTATTCAGGTCTAAAACTAATCCCGAAGGTAGATGTAGAGGTAGCGTGCCGACCGCGATCACATCGACTTTGGAACCGTTTCCCACGCGCATCGTCACCTCATCCTTGGCCAGTGCTCGCTTATTCCGTAGTCCCTGTTTTGAGTTGCAAATATTAGCAACAGAACCAGTATCAAATACCCAGGTGCTACTACGAGCTCTAGTTAGGTACACATCAATAACATGTATATCACATATACCTTTGCTCACTTTGCCATCCTTATTATCCGCCAAATACTTGGGGCAGTTCCGCTTCCAGTGTCCAGTCTGCTTGCAGTAGAAGCACTCAGTTTCAGGCTTAGGTCCAGACTTGGGTTTCTTCTCTTGAGCAGCAACTTGCTTGCCGTTCTTCTTGAAGTTCCCCTTCTTCTTCCCTTTGCCCTTCTTCTTGAAACTAGTGGTCTTGTTGACCATCAACACTTGATGCTCCTTCTTGATTTCTACCTCCGCGGCTTTCAGCATCGCGAAGAGCTCGGGAATAGTCTTGTTCATCCCTTGCATATTATAGTTCATCACGAAGCTCTTGTAGCTTGGTGGCAGTGATTGGAGAATTCTGTCAATGACACTATCATCATGAAGATTAACTCCCAGTTGAATCAAGTGATTATTATACCCAGACATTCTGAGTATGTGTTCACCGACAGAACTATTCTCGTCCATCTTGCAGCTATAGAACTTATTGGAGACTTCATATCTCTCAATCCGGGCATTTGCTTGAAATATTAACTTCAACTCCTGGAACATCTCATATGCTCCATGACGTTCAAAACATCGTTGAAGTCCCGGTTCTAAGCCGTAAAGCATGGCACACTGAACTATCGAGTAGTCATCAGCTTTGCTTTGCCAGACGTTCTTAACGTCGTCAGTTGCATCTACAGCAGGCCTGGACCTGGCGGTGCTTCCAGGACGTAATTCTTCTGTGCAGCAATGAGGATAATCCTCAAGTTACGGACCCAGTCCGTGTAATTGCTACCATCATCTTTCAACTTTGCTTTCTCAAGGAACACATTAAAATTCAACGAAACAACAACACGAGCCATCTATCTACAAACAAACATAGACAAGCAAGATACTATCAGGTACTAAGTTCATGACAAATTTAAGTTCAATTAATCATATTACTTAAGAACTCCCACTTAGACAGACATCTCTCTAGTCATCTAAGTGATCACGTGATCCAAATCAACTAAACCATAACCGATCATCACGTGAGATGGAGTAGTTTTCAATGGTGAACATCACTATGTTGATCATATCTACTATATGATTCACGCTCGACCTTTCGGTCTCTGTGTTCCGAGGCCATATCTGCATATGCTAGGCTCGTCAAGTTTAACCTGAGTATTCTGCGTGTGCAAAACTGGCTTGCACCCATTGTAGATGGACGTAGAGCTTATCACACCCGATCATCACGTGGTGTCTCGGCACGACGAACTTTAGCAACGGTGCATACTCAGGGAGAACACTTCTTGATAATTTTAGTGAGAGATCATCTTAAAATGCTACCGTCAATCAAAGCAAGATAAGATGCATAAAGGATAAACATCACATGCAATCAATATAAGTGATATGATATGGCCATCATCATCTTGTGCTTGTGATCTCCATCTTCGAAGCACCGTCATGATCACCATCGTCACCAGCGCGACACCTTGATCTCCATCGTAGCATCATTGTCGTTACGCCATCTATTGCTTGTATGACTATCGCTACCGCTTAGTGATAAAGTAAAGCAATTACAGGGCGTTTGCATTTCATACAATAAAGCGACAACCATATGGCTCCTGCCAGTTGCCGATAACTTCGGTTACAAAACATGATCATCTCATACAATAAAATATAGCATCACGTCTTGACCATATCACATCACAACATGCCCTGCAAAAACAAGTTAGACGTCCTCTACTTTTTTGTTGCAAATTTTACGTGGCTGCTACGGGCTTAGCAAGAACCGTTCTCACCTACGCATCAAAACCACAACAATAGTTTGTCACATAGACTCCATTTTAACCTTCGCAAGGGCCGAGCGTAGCCACACTCGGTTCAACTAAAGTGAGAGAGACAGACACCCGCCAGCCACCTTTAAGCACGAGTGCTCGTAACGGTGAAACCAGTCTCGCGTAAGCGTACGCGTAATGTCGGTCCGGGCCGCTTCATCTCACAATACCGCTGAACCAAAGAATGACATGCTGGTAGGCAGTATGACTTATATCGTCCACAACTCACTTGTGTTCTACTCGTGCATATAACATCAACGCATAAAACCTGGCTCTGATACCACTGTTGGGGAACGTAGTAATTTCAAAAATTTTCCTACGCACACGCAAGATCATGGTGATGGCATAGCAACGAGATGGGAGAGTGTTCGTCTATGCACCCTCGTAGACCATAAGCGGAAGCGTTAGCACAACGCGGTTGATGTAGTCGTACGTCTTCACGATCCGACCGATCCAAGCACCGAACGTACGGAGCCTCCGAGTTCAGCACACGTTTAGCTCGATGACGATCTCCGTCCCTCCGATCCAGCAAAGGCTCCGGAGATGAGTTCCATCAGCACGACGGCGTGGTGACGATGATGATGTTCTACCGGCGCAGGGCTTCGCCTAAACTCCGCGACGATATGACCGAGGTGGAATATGGTGGAAGGGGGCACCGCACACGGCTAAGGAACGATCCGTAGATCAACTTGTGTGTCTATGGGGTGCCCCCCGCCCCCGTATATAAAGGAGCCAGGGGGGAGGAGGCCGCCGACCTAAGGGGGCGCGCCAAGGGGGGAGTCCTACTCCCACCGGGAGTAGGACTCCCCTTTTCCAAGTTGGAGTAGGAGAGAAGGGGGAAAGAGGAGGAGGAGGGGAAGGAAAGGGGGGGCGCCGCCCCCCTTCCCTTGTCCTATTCGGACTAGGAGGGGGAGGGTCGGCCCCCTCCTTGCTCCTTCCTCTTCTCCCTCTTGGCCCATGTAGGCCCATTAACCCCCCGGGGGGTTCCGGTAACCTCCCGGTACTCCGGTAAAATGCCGATTTCACCCGGAACCATTTCGATGTCCAAACATAGGCTTCCAATATATCAATCTTTATGTCTCGACCATTCCGAGACTCCTTGTCATGTCCGTGATCACATCCGGGACTCCGAACAAACTTCGGTACATCAAAACTTATAAACTCATAATAAAACTGTCATCGAAACGTTAAGCGTGCGGACCCTACGGGTTCGAGAACTATGTAGACATGACCTAAAACCATTCTCGGTCAATAACCAATAGCGGGACCTGGATGCCCATATTGGTTCCTACATATTCTACGAAGATCTTTATCGGTCAAACCGCATAACAACATACTTTGTTCCCTTTGTCATCGGTATGTTACTTGCCCGAGATTTGATCGTCGGTATCCAATACCTAGTTCAATCTCGTTACCGGCAAGTCTCTTTACTCGTTCCGTAATACATCATCTCATAACTAACTCATTAGTTACATGCTTGCAAGGCTTAGGTGATGAGTATTACCGAGAGGGCCCAGAGATACCTCTCCGATAATCGGAGTGACAAATCCTAATCTCGAATTATGCCAACCCAACATGTACCTTCGGAAACACCTGTAGAGCACCTTTATAATCACCCAGTTACGTTGTGACGTTTGATAGCACACAAAGTGTTCTTCCGGTAAACGGGAGTTGCACAATCTCATAGTTGTAGGAACTTTGTATAAGTCATGAAGAAAGCAATAGCAGTATACTAAACGATCAAGTGCTAGGCTAACGGAATGGGTCATGTCAATCACATCATTCTCCTAATGATGTGATCCCATTAATCAAATGACAACACATGTCTATGGTCAGGAAACATAACCATCTTTGATTAATGAGCTAGTCAAGTAGAGGCATACAAGTGACTATGTGTTTGTCTATGTATTCACACATGTATCATGTTTCCGGTTAATACAATTCTAGTATGAATAATAAACATTTATCATGATATGAGGAAATAAATAATAACTTTATTATTGCCTCTAGGGCATATTTCCTTCAGAAAACTGCTAGGGTTAGGGTGGAATCATCCGCGAATTTCGGGGTAGGGGGTGTTTATATAGGTAGAGGGGGCTAGGAGTGTCCAAACAAGGTGCGGTTTTCACCCACACGATCGTGATTGAATGACCGAGAGCATGGAGGGGATTTTGCTGGGTTTTGGGCCACTTTGAAGGGGTGTTGGGCTGCAAAGAGAAAGGGGCTTTTGCGGTTACCCAGGTTAACCGTTGGAGTACCAAACAACCTCCAAATGGCACGAAACTTGACAGGCGGTCTACCGGTGCTATACCAAGGCCGCTTGGCAAACCTCGGTCCATTCCGAGAACGTTTAACACCCACTCACGAAAAGAGGCAAAAGGGGGCGCCGGAGGACATAGGAGTGCCGGATTGCAAAACAGACAACGGGGAAAAAGCTCGGATGCATGAGATGAACATGTATGCAAAATGAAATGCACATGGTGGCATGATATGAAATGCATATGATGACATGGCAAAGTGCAAAACGCACGCAAATGACATGGCAACGACGGCGAATAACTGGCGCACACCTGGTGCATCGGATCCGGGGCGTTACAATATCGCTGGGCTGGTTGTCTCAGCCGCTTGTCGAGCTGAACCACCTCCTGGGCTTCTTCGTTGGACCGTCTCGTGTAGTAGCCCATGGTGTAGTCTTAACATCCAGCTGCACGGTGGAGGGCTTTCCACCGTCGTGGTCGTCGGAAGAGGTGGTGACTGGGGAATGAGCTTCTGCCCAGGCCCAACTCCTCAGTGTTCTCGGCTCTCCATCATGCTGCACGAGCAGTAGGCCGCGGCCAGCGACGAGCACGACGACAACGGCACCGGCAGCGGCGGCCGCAAGAAGTTCAGGCTCTCCAAGGACCAGGCCGCCGTCCTCGAGGAGTGCTTCAAGACGCACAACACGCTCAACCCCGTAAGTCCCTTCTCTGTCCGTCCATGTATCCATCTTCCTCACCGGGAGATGGAGGGGCGGGTGCTCGCCGGATCCCGCGGCGGCGGTGGCGTCCTCGCTGGGAGATTGAGGGGCGGGTGCTCGTCGGATCCCGCGGCGCTGGCGGCTGCCTCGCTAGGAGATGGAGGGCGGGTGCTGTCGAATCCCGTGGCGTGACAGGACCAAATCACATCAATCAACAACACAAATACTCGAACTAGCCCTGATTGGATAAATTGCAGCGAAAGAGTACAGATACAGGGATTCAGATCGAGGATCTGCCCGAATTCTACCAAGTAGTCTAGGGAGAAAGGGGAAAGATGCCTGGCTCGGGCTTGGAGGAGGGGATAAGTAGGAGGGAGCAGGTGAAGAATCACGTGCACTGTTCCTGTTCTCTAGTTGTCATGCGGGTGGCGGCAATGGCGTGAAGATGAACAGGACTCCGTTACTGAAGATAGCCGTTGATCGTCACTCGCTGGTTCCATCGTAGCCGTCCATTTCCTAGACCGGTATCTCTTCAGGTTCAGTGTTGATTTCTTCAGTTAAACTGTCGATTTCTCCAGTTAACTGTCTGCGAGGTTCTGGGTCCTGATAATTACCCTCTGCAGATGCAGATCCTTGTCCTCTAGAATCGTTGGAAGGAAACCAAGAACGAATCGTGGCATTGAAGAAGTCAGGGAACGTGAACTTGATGAAGTCTGCATCTTCCCACGTTGCATCTTCTGGCGACATGTTCAGCCACTAGACTAACCATTGGGTGACAAGTTTCGGGTGTCGAGGAACTGCTCGAGTTTCCAATACCAAGACAGGAGCAACTTTGATTTTCCCCGAAGCATCAACAAGCGGCAGTCTAGGAGTAGGGATGGCATTCGGTCCCAAGTGTCTTTTTAGTTGGCTCACATGGAAAACGTTGTGTATCTGAACATCTTCAGGTAGCAGTATCTTGTAAGAGGAATTGTCGATTTTTTGTAAGATCCTGAAAGGCCCATAGAACTTTGTAGCTAGTTTGAGGCCTGTCCGAACGCCAAAAGCAGCAAGTCTGTAAGGTTGCATTTTGAGATATACCATGTCTCCTGCAGAAAACTGTCTATCTGTTCTGTTTCTGTCAACATATTTCTTCATTCTCTGATGTGTGATGATCAGATTGTGTTTCAGTTGTTGTTGCATATTTTCTCTCTGTTGCAAGAAGGACTGTGTCTCAGTATCACTAGGTCCAGGCACTGAAACTTCTCCAATTTGTGGAGGTGGAAATTCATATAAGCACTGAAAAGGTGTGAGCTTAGTTGTTGTGTGGTAGGAGGTATTAAACCACCATTCAGCCATAGATAGCCAAGCACACCACTTCTTTGGTTCATTGAATGCCATAGCTCTGAGGTAGGCCTCCAAACACTAGTTGACCCTCTCTGTCTGCCCATCAGATTGAGGGTGATGAGCTGTGCTCATATTGAGTTTCACTCCCAGAGCTTTGAACAGGGCCTGCCAAACGTTACTTGTAAAGATTGTATCTCTGTCAGTTACAAGAGATACTGGCATTCCATGTAGTTTGAAGTTGTTGTCAATGAAAACTTGCAGAACAGTTGTGACAGTAAATGGGTGGGATAGAGCAATGAAGTGTGAATATTTGGTAAATCTGTCCACAACTACTAGGATGACATCTTTACCCTGAGATTTAGGTAGACCTTCTACAAAATCCATAGAAATGTGCCTCCAGGCCATATCAGGTATTGGGAGGGGGTCCAACAGTCCAGGATAGTGGCAATGTTCCCCTTTTGCTCTCTGACACACTGGGCACTATTGTATGAATGTTTCTATATGGCCTTTAAGGATGGGCCAATAGAAAATCCTCTTAATTATGTGGTAAGTGGCTCTCACTCCAGAATGTCCCCCAATAGGAGAGGAGTGAAATGTGGACAAAAGTTGTTGTTGGAATTCAGGATCAGTGCCCACATAGATCCTATATTTGTATCTCAGTATACCTATAGTATATGTATATATTGGCAGTGTTGTAGTGCCAGCTATGAGTTGAGCTATAAGACTTTTGCACTTGTCATCTGTTTTGTAAGTGTTCTCAATGCTATCTGTCCAGCTGGGAATGGCCATGGATATAGACATCACTTGAGGTTTTCTTGAAAGAGCATCAGCAGCTTTGTTCTCTTTTCCTTTCTTGTATTCTATAGTATAAGTAAACTCCAGCAGCTTGAGCATGAGCTTATACTGGATTCCTTCTGAATTTCTCTGTTTTGTTATATAATTCAAACTTTGGTGGTCTATTTTGATGATCAGAGAGGATCCAAGAAAATAGTGTCTCCATTTCCTTAGAGATTCCAGTATAGCTACTGCCTCTTTTTCATAAGTGGAGAGGGCAGCTGCTTTAGGTCCCAGAGATTTGCTATAGTAAGCAATGGGTCTATGCTGTTGCATGAGAACTGCTCCAATGCCAGCACTTGAAGCATCACATTCCAGCTCGAATGGGATAGTGAAATCAGGTAGGGCTAGTACTGGGGCATGGGTCAGACTGTATTTGAGCTTGTTAAATGCTATTGTCTGTGTTGCAGACCAAAGGAAAGAATCTTTCTTCAGCAAGTCATGCAGGGGCCTATAGATTACTCCATAATCCTGGATAAACCTTCTGTAGTAACCAGCTAATCCCAAAAAGCTTCTTAGTTCAGTGATGTTAGCAGGTACAAACCGTTGTTGCACAACTGCAATCTTTTTAGGGGCAGTTGCTACTCCTTGAGCAGAGATCACATGACCCAAGTACTCCACAGTAGGAGTTCCAAATATGCACTTGGATTTGTTGAGTAGAAGATTGTTTTTCTGCAGTATTTCCATAACAATATTTAAATGCTCTTTATGTTCTTCTGGATTTTTGCTGAAGATCAGGATGTCACCAAAGAATACTAGCACAAACTTCCTCAAATATGGTGCAAATAGTTTGTTCATTAAAGCTTGGAATGTTGCTGGAGCATTAGTCAGTCCAAAGGGCATGACTAAAAATTCATAATGGCCAGAATAGGTTCTGAATGCTGTCTTGTGTATGTCCTCTACTCTCATTCTGATTTGATGATATCCTGATTTCGAGTCTAACTTACTAAAGATTGTTGCTCCATTTAATTCATCTAGTAAATCTTCTATAATAGGAATAGGAAATTTATTCTTGATTGTCTGTGCATTCAATTTTCTATAATCTATACACAATCTCCAGGTTCCCCCTTTTTTCCTGACCAATATTGATGGTGATGCATAAGGGCTCATGCTATGTTGGATAATGTGCCTGGAGAGCGCAGTTTTGATCTGTTGTTCCATTTCCTCCTTTTGCAGATGTGGCACTCTATAAGGTCACACATTTGGAGGACTTGCATCTTCCTTGAGAGGGATAGAATGATCACAGTCTCTTGATGGTGGTAGAGTAGTTGGTTCTTTAAACAGTTCCTCATATTGTTCCAGAATAGGCAGAAATTCTTCAGGTGTTTGTTGAGCAGTTAGAAGTGCTTTGCCTTCTGTTGACATAAATTGCAAACTCATAGTGAAACCAACTGCACCTGTGGAGCACATCTGTTCCAATTTCTCTGCTGAAGTGATTTTGGGAGCAACAGCTATTGTACAGTCAGGAAAAGTCACTGAATGCAGTTTGTCTTTGAGCATAGTAACAGTTCTAGCTTCAAAGTCCATGGAGAGGGGATTGTGCTTTTTGAGCATATCACAACCAAGAACTACATCATAGCCCTGTAGCTGACAGTGAAATCATTGGAAAACTGTTCATTGCATATATTAAAGCTTATGTCTGGAGCATAAGCACCTGATAACAGAGAACCACCTCCAGCGACTAGCACTTTCTTTGTTGGGGTATTGATCAAACTTTAGGTCAATAAAAGTGTTGGTACTACCAGTATCCACCAAGGCTACACCTTGTCTGCCTCCAATTACTATAGTGACTGCTAAGGTTGAGGGAGATGTGTTTCCAGATATGGCATGTGCAGAAATATGTATGCACTGAATATCATATTCAGTCCACTGACCTTCTGCTGACAGAACTGCAAGTTGTGCCTCTTCTTCAGAGGTAATTTCTGGTGCACTATCAGTCCCGGCTGTGGCATGCAATGATGGAGCTTGCTTACACTTATGACCAGGAACCCAAGGTCCATTACATCGCCAACAAATACCTGGTTTGTTAGTCGTTGGTGCAGCAGCAGGTACTTGTAAATTAGGAGATGGAGGGATTGATAATTTCTGCTGTTGTTTCTCTTGTTGATTGACATAAGACTGATACTTTGCTTGGATGCCACTCTCATAGTCTCGAGCTAACCAGTAAGCTTGAGATAATATTTATGGTCTTTGAGGCCATAAGTTGCACCTAACGCTAGGTTTCAGTCCATTTACAAAGCTGACCACGTAGTAATGCTCCTGCAGATAGGGATGATCAGCTCTGACAATTGCCATGATCTCCTCAAATTTGTGACTATAAGCAGTTACTGAAAGTGTGTTCTGTTTGATGCTATGGAATTTCTCCAAAATTTCATAGATGTTGTGATCTGCAAATCTGTCACAAATTAGCCTGCAGAAATCATCCCATGGCATTTTGATGTTATCTAATTGGGCACTCTTGACCGAATTATCTGCTCTGCTGATGATGTAAGTCAGAGCTAAGTCGACTTTGCATTCATCTGGAGTTTGTGCAAATTGGAAGTATTTATTCACTTGTCGAATCCATCCTAGAGGGTTTTCTCCATTGAAACAGGGGAAATCCAACTTTGGCCCTTTGGAAATCTTTTCATGAATTGAGATGCTCGATCAGATTGATACTGTTGTGTAGCAAGAGGAGGAACTTGATGTTGCTGACTGACCATCCTGTTGGTGTTGGGGTTTTGGAGTTGCTGTTACTGCACTTGAGGGGTTATGTTAGGATTTTCTGGTGCTGCAACTGTTCGCTGGGGTTGTTGGTGCTGCTGCTGGTGTATATCCTGTTGAATAACCACTGATCCTGCAGCGTGAGTTCCAGGGGAGGGAGGGGAGGGATTTTTGCTCCGCATCTCCCAAAGGATCGTAAAAATTTCCTGCTTGACCTTGGCGTTGTTCTCCACGAGCAGCTCCACTTTGCCCAACTGCTTCTCTAGGGACTCGACCATTTGTAGACGAGTGTTGACCAGATCCATCTGGTCCTGGATCTTGTCCTGTTTCAGCCCCAGCGCAGCGACCTCGCTCTGAAGAGGTCCTAGATCTTGTCCTGCTTCAGCCTTAGCGCAGCGACCTCGCTCTGAAGAGCTTCAAGCTCCTCCGAGATCTCGTCCATGTGCTTCGTCCTTGTAGGCATGGCGGTCACTACTGGCTCCGCAATTTTACAATAGAACTAGTCTGCAACCCTGGCCGGTGACCTCGCCCTTCCGCCACCAAAATTCGCCACCGACAAACTCCGCCGCCGCAATCGACAGCTCGCTGTGGAATTTTACCAAGCCGAGACCCAACCACAACGCGCTTCGCTCGATCCGCCTTCGAGAGACGACTGGCTCGTGATACCAATTGACAGGACCAAATTACATCAATGAACAACACAAATACTCGAACTAGCCCCGATTGGATAAATTGCAGCGAAAGAGTACAGATACAGGCATTCAGATCAAGGATCTGCCCGAATTCTACCAGTATTCTAGGGTTCTACACTTAGGCTAGCTATTACACTTGGAGAAAGGGGAAAGATGCCCTGCTCGGGCTTGGAGGAGGGGATAAGTAGGAGGGAGCAGGTGACGAGTCACGTGCACTGTTCCCGTTCTATAGCTGTCATGCGGGTGGCGTCAACGGCGTGAAGACGAACAGGACTCCGTTACTGAAGATAGTCGTTGATCGTCACTCGCTGGTTCCATCGTAGCCGTCCATTTCCCAGACCGGTATCTCTTCAGGTTCAGTGTTGATTTCTTCAGTTAAACTGTCGATTTCCTCAGTTGAACTGCAAGGTTCTGGCTCCTAACACGGCGTCGGCAGCCGGCGGCTTCCTCGCTATCCTGATCAATCAATGATGCACGGTCTGGGGGAGAGGTGCGGGGTCGGGAGCAGAGGTGCAGTGTGGGGTCAGGGGCAACAGGCATATTTTTTAGACTGACATGCGGGCCCCACATGCAATAACGGTCGACTTAACGGTCAAAATAAACAGAGCGGTGGAACCTCCATCAACACGTGGTGGGAGGGCTTCCTTGCCAGTGTTCCAGCTCAGAACAGGCGAGAGCGTAGTGGTGCCATGATCTACACGCTCTGAAACATGTGGAAGGAGAGGAACCATCAAGTTTTCATTGGCAAGAGGTTGACCTACCAAGAAGTCGCCCAACTAGCTTCGATAGATATTCGCTTGCACAGATCCAGTTGCTTCCTCATTCGCGAGTAATCCGCATGTCGATGATGGTTGGAGGCTCCCCCGCCATCCGAATCTTATAGGGAAAAGCCGTGTGTAAACTATTTGTAACACTCACTCTTCTTCTAATTGAAAGGCAGCGCTCCTGCCAGTTTCTCGAAAAAAAGAAAAAAAATAAACGGAGTTGACTTTGCCGCCACGTCAGCCCTAACGGGTGGGTCCCGCATGTCATAAACGTGTTAAAATTGTCTAAACCAACCATTTTTCAAAAGTGGTAGTTTTTAGTCACAAAATTAGAAAAAAATTTGGTATCTTTTGGTCAGTATTTTAAAAGTGGTAGTTCTGTGGGACAAAACCCCCCTAAAGTGGTACTCCCTCCGCCCGAAAATACTTGTCCAAGGATGGATGTATCTAGATATATTTTAATTCTAGATACATCAATTTGTATCAATTTCTCCGACAAGTATTTCCGGACGGAGGGAGTAGTTTTTTGTCAAACACTCTGAACCGCTAGAACCAACTCAAGACACGTGATCAGCGCACAAAAACGACACTCCCACTCATGGGCGCTGGTGTTCCAGGGCGGGATTTGCTACCATTTCGGACACGGAGCGAGAGGAGTGAGCAAAATCATTGCGAGGAAGGTGTGTGGGGATGGGACATCGCGCCCGGCGACACTGAGCATGGATGAAGGAGAAAATACATGTCAGCACCCCTGGTCTCCACGTCCAGGCTGACAAGAAGGACCCACCAACCAGGGGCTCGTCAGGCTCGCCCACCTCTCCAAGGCCTGCCAGGAACAGGAAGCCCAACCCGCGTGTGACTAGGCCAGCATGGGTGCGGTGAAGCCCAACCACCGGACCACTAGTTTAGGCGCTACCACCAGGGAGTCGGGCATCTAGAGGATCAAGGCAACGGCGGCGGCTACCCAAACCCAAATCCCTTTCTACTGTTCTTCGTCTTGTACTCGTGTGTTGTAATCAAACCCTACAAATCGGGCTAGTGAGAGTGAATCGATTGCCATAACTGCAACCACTCCATCTTCCCTCTTACATCTGGTATCAGAGACCACTCCTCCCCCCTTCCACCGCGTCGATCTGGCGTAATTCATCGAAACCAGATCCTTGAGTCAAGCCCACGCTCATCTCGTCGCCATGGATCGTGCCATTCAGTCATTCATAGAGCGGCTGGACACCACCCTGAAGGAGCACACTGCAGCGATCTAGGCCTCCAATGCCAAGGTCGACGACCTCGTGGCGTGGCACCCCGATCTCGAATGGCGCGTTGTAGATCCGAGTGATACGGTGGTGGCCCTGCAACTCGCGCCCCCAACACCGTGCATGGAGGGCGTGACGATCCAAGCGCCTACATCGACTAACCCACTGCCTGCAACGGCTGGCACCCACATCGGGACCGTGCCTGGTGTGACACCAATTCCCCACAGGCCCGACGGCTACGGCGTCTACAACATCTCACGGGGGCCACCGGCAACGTCCTTCTAGACGCCGCCACCGCCCCCGGGGAACGGCCAGTACGACATCTCTTCCCCAGCCCTGCCCTCTCTCTGTTCGCACATGCTAGTTAGTTGCTCAGTGGTCTGGGTCAGGTGCACCCATCCATCCAGTTTCCTCAATTCACCGAGGACAATCTGAAACTATGGAAAACTCTCTGCGAGCAATACTTTTGCATGTTTGCTATTTTACCATCGTTCTGGGTCCCGATGGCCGCATTGAATTTCTCTGGTTCTGCGTCCATCTAGTTGCAATCCATCCAAAAACGACTTGCAGGCTTTGATTGGGAATCTTTTACTGCACTTTTGTGTATGCGCTTTGACCGCGATCGCCACCAAATGTTGATCCACCAGTTTTACACTGTGCGGCAAACGACAACAGTGGCAGATTACGTTGAGCAATTTGAATCAAGTATTAATAATCTCAGCTCTTATTCTGACATAATTCATCCGTTTTACTTCCTCACTCGCTTTGTGGAGGGACTCCGGAATGACATCCGCGTGGTGGTCCTAGTTCAGCGACCGCCGGACCTGGACACAGCATGCGCCCTGGCGCTCCTCCAAGAGGAAGTGGCTGATGGGGCGTCGAACAACTCCCACCGACCACAGGATACGTCCGTGTGCACGGGGCTGTCGCTACCTCTGCCACCACCACCGGCGCGCCCGGGGCATTGACGACTACGGCGACGGCGACGGACCGCCGTGGCACAGAAGCCACACACGCCAACAACACAAAAGTCAAGGCACTCCACGACTACAGGTGCGCCCATGGCCTATGCTTCAAGTGCGGCAAGCGTTGGGGCCACGAGCACGTTTGCCCCACCACCGTGCAACTCCATGTGGTAGAGGAGATGCTGGAACTCTTCGGCATGGATACGGCAACTGACCATAATGACACCGTGCCACCGGCCTACACGGTCATGGCTATCTGCCGATCGACACTGGATGGCGACGTCTCCGCCAATGATTTCCAGCTGCTCGCGTCCATCCAAGGGCATGAGGTCCTCCTGTTGGTGGACAGCGGTAGCTCCACATCCTTCATCAACCAGTGCCTAGCCAACCAGCTGTCGGGGGTGATTCCCCTTCGCCAGTCGTGCCGTGTCTGCGTCGTCGATGATGGTGAGCTCACTTGCGCCGTGAGCATACCCGACTGTCAGTGGTCGTCACAACGGCAGGAGTTTGTGACTGACATGAAAGTGCTTCCCCTAGGGACATACAACGCCATCCTAGGGATGGACTGGCTCAAACAACACAGCCACATGACCATGGACTGGAAAAACAAAGTCATTCAGATAGCAATGCACTTGGACCGTCTCGTCTGTTCGGCCATGACACTAACTCATCCACTTGTCATCTGATCACCAGCATCCAACTGCATAACATGTGCCACTAGGGCTCGCTGCTGCACCTGGTACTCCTGTATCCAGTGACTGAAGAGCAACCGATCGCGCCGTTGCCACCACCAGACCTTCAGCGACTGTTGACAGAGTTCCAGGATGTTTTTGGAGAACCTACAGGTCTGCCACCGCACTGCGCATGTGACTATAAAATTCCTCTCATGCCCGGAGCTCAGCCTGTCAACATCCGCCCTTACAGGCACAAGACCGAGCATAAACATATATCGAGAGGCAAGTCAAAGAACTGTTACAGTCCGGAGTAATTTAGCGAAGCCACATTAGTTTCTCGTCCCCGGCCATCCTAGTTAAGAAGAAGGACGGGACATGGTGCCTCTTCATTGATTACAAACATCTCAATGTGATGACATGCGTCAGCAAATTACCGGTACCCATCATCGAAGAACTATTGGACGAGCTGCACGGAGCAGCTTGGTTCACGAAGCTCGACCTACGAGCGGGCTACCATCAGATCAGACTCGCAGCAGGTGAAGAATTCAAAACGACATTTCAAACACACACATGGGGCATTATGAATTCAAAGTGCTGTGGTTTGGCTTGGCGGGCGGACCAACAACATTCTTGGGGGCTATGACCGACACGCTTCATCCCTTGCTCAGGCATTGTGTGCTCATCTTCTTTGATGACATCCTCATCTTCAGCAAGACTTGGGTAGAGCACCTATACCACCTGCGGCAAGTCATCCAGCTCACTCGCAGGGATTAGTGGAAAGTGAAGATCACCAAATGTGAGTTTGGGCAACAATATCTTTTGTACCTCAGCCATGGCTTAATCAACAAGGGTGTCTCCATAGAACCCAGCAAGGTTCAGGCAGTTCAATCATGGCCCATGCCGCAAGACCTGAGGGATGTCCGCTGTTTCTTGGGGCTAGTGGGCTACTACCGCAGGTTCATCGGCGGATTTGGCGTCATCGCCCGACCCCTTTTCAATCTCTTGAAAAAGGGGGCTCCTTTTGTCTGGACAGGCAACACAATGCAGGAATTTGTGTTATTAAAGAAGTAGCTCAGCTCAGCCCCAGTCCTAGCCCTACCAAATTTCACGAAAGCCTTCATGATCGAGACAGGCGCTTGTGACAAGGGCATTGGCATCATGCTGCAGCAAGATGGCCATCCCATCGCCTTTATGAGCAAGATTGAGCCCGCGGTACCAAGGCCTCTCCACATACGAGAAAGAGTACCTAGCCATAGTGGTTGCAGTGGACCAATGGTGCATATACCTACAACATAGTGAGTTCATCATATACACGGACCAGAAGAGCTTGATCCACCTCGAGGAGCAGCGATTGATGACACCCTGGCAACATCGAGCATTCACAAAACTCCTTGGCCTGTGTTACATCATCAGGTACAAGAAATGCGCCGAGAACACAGCAGCTGACGCCCTTTCATGCTCCAACACCGCTTCAAGATTGTTCACTGTCACTTCCTGCCAGCCTAGTTGGCTCGAAGATGTTGTGTCCAGTTACAAGTGCAATCCACAGGCGCAAAAGTTTCTCAAGCAGCTGGCTCTTAGAGATGACCCGAAAGGTCGTTTCACCCTTCAGAATGGCGCCCTGCGATTCCATGGGCACATCTGGCTCGGGGGATCCACGGAACTCCAACAGAAGATAATGGCAACATTTCATGACAGTCCGTTGGGGGGCACTCTGGATTCCCTGCCACCTTCCGGCGCATCCGCTGCCTGTTCGCGTGGCCCAAGATGAAGACCCAGGTGCTCCATTATGTGCGCTGCTATCCTACATGCTAATAAGCCAAGCCCGACAGAGCGCGTCCCTGGGGGTCTTGGAACTATTACCAATTCCTCAACAACACTGGGAGATGACCACCATGGATTTTGTCGACGGGCTTCCACAATCCGGTAAATTCAACTGTTTGCGGGTTGTGGTCGACAAGCGCACCAAGTTTGCCCATTTCCTTCCTCTCGCCCACCAGTATACTGCTTCCAACATAGCTCTTCTATACATGAACACCATCTACAGGATACACGAGTTCTCGGGTGCTATCATATTAGACCGTGACCCGGTGTTCACCAGCATGTTTTGGCGCGAGTTGTTCAAGTATGCAGGCACTGAACTGCGCATGAGCACAGCCAATCACCTGCAGACGGACGGGCAGACCAAGCGCGTCAACCAATGTGTCGAGACGTACCTAAGGTATTTTGTGCATGCCTGCCAGAGCCGATGGAGCTACTAGATCCCCCTGAAGGAAATATGCCCTAGAGGCAATAATAAAGTTGTTATTTATATTCCCTTATATCATGATAAATGTTTATTATTCATGCTAGAATTGTATTAACCGGACTCTTAGTACATGTGTGAATACATAGACAAACAAAGTGTCACTAGTATGCCTCTACTTGACTAGCTCGTTAATCAAAGATGGTTAAGTTTCCTAGCCATAGACAAGAGTTGTCATGTGATGAACGGGACCACATCATTAGAGAATGACGTGATTGACTTGACCCATCCGTTAGCTTAGCACTATGATCGTTTTGTTTATTGCTATTGCTTTCGTCATAACTTATACGTGTTCCTATGACTATGAGATTATGCAACTCTCGAATACCGAAGGAACACTTAGTGTGCTATCAAAAGTCACAACATAACTGGGTGATTATAAATATGCTCTGCAGGTGTCTTCGATGGTGTTTTTTGGGTTGGCATAGATCGAGATTAGGATTTGTCACTCCGTGTTTCGGAGAGGTATCTCTGGGCCCTCTCGGTAATGCACATCACTATAAGCCTTGCAAGCAATGTGACTAATGAGTTAGTTATGGCATGATGCATTACGGAACGAGTAATGAGACTTGCCAGTAACGAGATTGGAATAGGTATGATGATACCAAGGATCGAATCTCGGGCGAGTAACATACCGATGACAAAGGGAACAATGTATGTTGTTATGCGGTTTGACCAATAAAGATCTTCGTAGAATATGTAGGAACCAATATGAGCATCCAGGTTCCGCTATTGGTAATTGACCGGAGATGAGTCTCGGTCATGTCTACCTAGTTCTCGAACCCGTAGGGTCCGCACGCTTAACGTTTGATGATGATCGTGAAGGATATATGCCCTAGAGGCAATAATAAAGTTATTATTTATTTCCTCATATCATGATAAATGTTTATTATTCATGCTAGAATTGTATTAATCGGAAACATAATACATGTGTGAATACATAGACAAACATAGTGTCACTAGTATGCCTCTATGTCACGCCCAATATGCGACCCTATCCAAAAGGAACTCGAAGGTCCCACCAAGGATAGACCCGCATATTGGAACGCTTTTGCAAGGTGGATATCATTACATCAACATTACATAATAGTGGGGATACATCCAATACATACCATGTCACATGAATACAATAATACAACATACAAGAACAACATCCGACTATGGATGAATCATAAACAGAAACTCAAACAATATCCACCCTGCTAGCCCAGGCTACAGACCTGGAACCTATCCCCTGATCGAAGAAGAAGTAGAAGAAGAACTCCAAAACAAGCAAACATCGCTCTCACGTCATGATCATCGCATAACCTGTACCTGCAACTGTTGTTGTAGTAAACTGTGAGCCACGAGGACTCAGCAATCCCATTACCATGGGTATCAAGACTAGCAAAGCTTAATGGGAAAGGAAGGGGTAAAGTGGCGAGGTTGCAGCAGCGACTAAACAAGTATGGTGGCTAACATACGCAAATGAGAGCGAGAAGAGAAACAAGCGGAACGGTCGTGAACTAGCAATGATCAAGAGGTGATCCTGAACACCTACTTACGTCAAACATAACACAGAAACCATGTTCACTTCCCGGACTCCGCCGAGAAGAGACCATCACGGTTACACACTCGGTTGATGCATTTTAATTCGGATCAGGTGTCAAGTTATCTACAACCGGACATTAACAAATTCCCATCTGCCACATAACTGCGGGCACGGCTCTCGAAAGTTTAAACCCTGCAGGGGTGTCCCAACTTAGCCCATGACAAGCTCTCGCGATCAACGAAGGAATAGACCTTCTCCCAGGAAGACCCGATCAGCCTCGGAATCCTGGTTTACAAGACATTTTGACAATGGTAAAACAAGACCAGCAAGACCGCCCGATGCGCCGACAATCCCGATAGGAGCTGCACATATCTCGTTCTCAGGACAACACCGGATAGGTCAGCCTACGAGTAAAACCAGACCTCGAGTTGCCCCGAGGGGGCCCCGCAGTCTGCCTGGTTCAGACCAGCACTTAGACAAGCACTGGCCTGGGGGGGGGGCTAAAATAAAGAAGACCCTCGAGAGAGCGACTCCCAAGGGAAAAGTATAGGTGGTGGTGAGGCAAATGGAAAAACCAAGGTTGGGCCTTGCTGGACAAGTTTTATTCAAAGCGAACTGTCAGGGGGGTCCCATAAATCACCCGACCACGTTAGGAACGCAAAATCCGGGAACATAACACCGGTATGACGGAAACTAGGGCGGCAAGAGTGGAACAAAACACCAGGCATAAGGCCGAGCCTTCCACCCTTTACCAAATATATAGATGCATTAACAATATAAGAGATATTGTGATATCCCAACCAAAATCCTGTCCACCATGGAGAAATCTTCAACTTCACCTGCAACTAGCAACGCTATAAGAGGGGCTGAGCAAAAGCGGTAACATAGCCAATCGATGATTTGCTAGGAATGGTGTCAAAGGTTAGAGGTTCACGGCTTTATGGGATGGCTTGATAAACAGGTAATAGGTAGCGCAGCATAGCGATAGAACGAAGCAACTAGCATAGCAATGGTAGTAACGAGATCCAGGGTAGCGGTCATCTTGCCTGAAATCCCGCAAGGAAGAAGAACGAGTCCATGAAGAAGATGAAGCCACGAAGACGAACCGAGCGTAGACGAACGAATCCTCACGATCGCAACGAAACGAGAACTATCGAGAAGAAGCACACAACATGGTAAACACACCACACATAGACAAGGCATGATGCACAACAAGCATGATGCATGACAAAGCTACATGAAGCTACTCATGGCAAGATGTGATGCAAACAAGAACAACACATCAAGGCAAGTTTAAATGAGGCCGGGAACAACATATAACAATTCCGGTAAGTCCTCATATGCAAATTTCGAAATTGGTCCAGAACTGAATAAACCTTATGTTCAAGTTGTTAAAAAACAAGTTAAGATGCACCAAGATGATCTACACGAAATTCTAGTCAAGTTACATATAAAGTTCACTAGATTTGGAGCTACAGCCTAGAAGATATGAGCAAAACAAGTCAAACATGGCATCGATGCAAAATGCACCCAAACACCAAGCAAACACCTCAAAACATGGATGCAACATTATAATATGAAGCTACATGCAAAATCACGCAAGTTTCATATAGAGCACACTCAAAACGGAGCAACGGTTCAACACATGCACTCTATACAAGTCATAACAACAATCTGTCCATAACAGCAACTAGGCATCTTACAAGCATCAAAACAACATGCTACAGCACCCCAACATAATAACAAAAGGCATGGGCATGAAGTACTGGTAAAGTACTACAAAACATGAACACTGAGCTATCTCCAGAAAAGACTAGAACATGCTCAAAAGGACATGGTAAGATTGCAAATAATAACAGTTTCAGACTTTGCAGAAATAACATCAGGTTGCAATGTTTAGAGCTATCAAACAACATGTTACAGGAACATATCATGGCAAACAAAGGCATGGCATGAACCTACTAATAGCATAGATCAAAAGTCCCTTACTGACCATGAGCCAAAAAGGATCAGAAAATATGATGGCACCCATGTAAACATGGCAAGTTATATGACAGATTCATACATGGCAGGAACAACAATAAGTAGGCATGTTCGTGAGCTTGAACCACTCACTACAGAGCAATACATGGCATGGCAAGGTAACCAACAGTAAGAAGGCATGTTTATGAAGCTAAGCATGGCAAGAGCAAGTTCATAGGGTGCATGGAACACTAGAAAAACACATGGGAACAAGTGAACTTAATGTTAACAGGCTGACAGCAACATTTTCAAGCAACTTTAGAGCAAGATTACAACATGTTCCAGCAGGCTATAATTGCAACCAAGGGCATGAATGGATAGAGCATGACATGTAGATCAAAACATGTTTATAGGACATCTCCAGATTATGCACGAAATGACTTGTAGAAGCATGTTTACATAGCAACAAAATATAACAGAATCTGTCAGGAAAACAACAACAGCAACTACCCTACTTAACAAGCTCGATGCACTCAGCACACAAATCACAAAAATACATGGTTGGCACCCCTGGAAAGATGGCATGGCATAGATCAAAACACATGAAGACATCAACCTCATAGGATGCACACATCAATCATGGCAAAAATGATAAATGAGCAAGTTATAACAGTTTCAGCAGATTAACATCAACATGCACTCTTCCAACAGCATTTCGGGTATCAAGATGAGCTCAAATGAAAATGATGCAATGGAACGAAATTAAGTACTCGTCGAGACGAACAATTTGACATATTATACGCACGAAACAGAGCTACGGATGCAGAGATATAGCATGATGAACATGGCATGTTTATGCAAAAATCCTGAGGAGTTAGTGGAATTTGGACCTCGTGGGAAAGTCAACCCAGCGGCGCGGATGACGAGGTAGGCCGAATTTCGTCGCCGGAGTCGAGGAGGAAGAAGCCGGGAGGCGC
>NC_041385.1:206362093-206364808 GCF_002162155.2 Triticum dicoccoides
GGAGTGGGACGGCGGGGTGAGCGGGCGGTGCCGACGGTGCAGGTCGGCGGCGGCAGCGGCGAACGGCGAGCGCAGCGGCGGTGCGGGAGACGGGCAGCGCGCGGGGAGAAGGAGGCAGGGCGCGGCGCGGCGGTGGAGGCGGAAGCCGGCGGGGAGGGCGCCGCGGCGGGGCAAGGCGAGCTCCGGCAAGGGCTCGCCGGCGACGGACGGAGGCCGGAGGGCGCGGGGCGCTGACCGGGCGGATCGGGCCCGCCGTGGCCCGGAGCGGGCCGGAGATGGGCTCCGCGGGCCCGGCGGCGATGTGGGCGCGGTGGAGGCGACGTGGTGGCGTCCCACAGGGTGTGGAGGCGGCGGCGGTGATGTGGCAGCTCCGGATTGGCCGGAGTGAGGTGGCTGGGGCGGTGGACATGTCCGGGTGCCGGTGGGGGAATTGTCCGGCGGCGCGAGGGGAAGAAGACTAGGGTTTGCACCGGGATTTCGGGGAGGAAGACATATTTATAGGTAGAGGGAGCTAGGAGAGTCCAAATGAGGAGCGGTTTTCGGCCACACGATCGTGATCGAACGACCGAGAGCATGAAGGGGAGTTTGGTGGGTTTTGGGCCATTTTGGAAGGGGTGTTGGGCTGCAACAAAAGAGGGTTTGCGGTTACCCGGTTAACCATTGGAGTACCAAACGACCTCCAAATGGCACGAAACTTGACAGGCGGTCTACCGGTGCTATACCAAGGCCGTTTGGCAAACCTCGTTCCATTCCGAGAATGTTTAACACCCACACAAGAGAAGAGGCAAAAGGGGGACACCGGGGGACATAGGAGTGCCGGATTGCAAAACGGACAACGGGGAAAATGCTCGGATGCATGAGATGAACACGTATGCAAAATGAAATGCACATGATGACACGATATGAAATGCATATGATGACATGGCAAAGTGCAACACGCAAGAAAATGACATGGCAATGACGGCGAATAACTGGAAGACACCTGGCGCATCGAATCCGGGGCGTTACAACACTCCTCCACTAACAAGAGATCTCGTCCCGAGATCTTAGGACCGAGACGGAAGGGAAAAGATGAGGTGAAAACAAGAACTCAAGAGAAGAAGCAAAGGATCGAGAGCACTTGAGAATAAGAGAGGAACGGCGAGAATGACGAGAATCGAAAGCTCACGGAATCAGATAGACTATGAAATCACTCGTTCTAACCGGAGTGGTTAGAATGAGAAAAGAAACGAATAAGACCGAAAGGATTTAGGTAGCATTCCGGCTAAAAATGGAATGATTAGAACATGAACTTGAGAGGATGGAAAGATACTTGACGAACTCTTGCAGAATGAATTAAATCGTGAAGAACCACCATGAAGAACTCCGGTAACAAAAGAATGACGAGATAGACTGAAGGATGAAAGAATAAGATGAGCCTTGCGATTATTTAGATGGAGGTTCCGACGAAATGGCAGAGGAAAATTGAACTCCGGAAAAAGAAAAGATGAAAAGACTTGAAACTAGAATTTATTCATCAAGAACAAACTCTGAAGGAAGGGATTACTCACTTTGAGGAAATAAGAAGATTTATTGTATGCTTATCCTTCATCAAATTAAATTGATGACAAGCAATGGATTTTGCATGCTACTTATTCTTCTTGAAAAGGATTGAGAAGAGATAGCACAAAACTTGAGAAGGTCTTCATGAACCACCAGTAGGATTGGAAAGAACGAATGGATTAATATGATAAACAAGGAAAAAGAATCTTGAACGAATCACCGTTAGAATTCGGAAAAGACTGGTGAAAGAGAATGAATCACCGGGAAGAATTAGAAGAACCAATAAGCTAGAGGGGATTTAGATGCAAAAGAACGACGAGATCGCGAACTGATTGAAGAAATACTTGAACGAAGCACCGGAAGAATATTGAGACGAACGAAGGGGCACGGATATAGAATAATTGGAGAACGAATCTGAAAACTTAGAATGAATTAATCTTCCGAAAAGATGGCCTCCGGATGATCGAGAGAGAAAACAACTCCTGAAATGCTCCGGATGGATGAAAAGAATTTGTATGACTTGAAACAATTTGATAGGATAACATCGAGCTAGCACCGTGAATCTCCGGGAGAATGAACAAGATTTAGGAAATTCTTCTTCGGTCTTCAAATGATGACGAGAAACACCACCAAAATTACTGAGATACTCCGGGAGAAAGAAAAGCAAAGAGGTTGAGCCAACGATGAAAAGAATTTGAACGAGATCGTGGAGAAGGCATGTGACTGATGGAATCCATTATTACGTCACACTTGAAAAGAATTGAGAATAACTCCGGGGGAATTAGAAGAGTCAGGTAAGATCCTGGGAAAAGACCTGTGGGTTAGGGCCCACTAAAAGAAAACACCGTTGGAAAGGATTGTTGAGCAGATAGATGATGCACCGGAACAATTAAAATATTTGAATGAGGTGACAACCTCGAATTACTTGGAACACAGACGAATCTCCTGAGATGTCTTGAACACTCCGGAAGGATAAACTGGCGAGAGGCGAACGAGCGAGGAAAACACTTGATCCAAAGAAAAGAATGTGATCAACACCGAATACTTGAATTGAATCCACCGGAAAAGAAAGGGATGAAGAATGACAAACAAGACGAGAAATCACCGGTTGAGATAATTGAGGGAAGACTGAAGAGGCTCCGAGCGAATGAAATAGATGGTCGAAAGAGACTC
>NC_041385.1:206365117-206376245 GCF_002162155.2 Triticum dicoccoides
AAGGTAACTAGAAGGGGAAACCGACAAATAATTTCGAGAGGAAAAACCGGTTGAAATCATTGAGGAAAGAAAGCAAAGACTTTGCACGAGTAGGATGGATACTCGATTACGGACTCCGGCTCCGAGAAGGAAAAGGGGTGGGCGGGTGGGAAAAGAAGACAACTGAGGATTGAACTCGCAAAAGACAAAGAGGTTCGAGTTGACTTGACGAGAGATGCACCAGACAAAAGAGGATGGACAACTACCGAAAAACCAATTGCGTGAACCTAAAGAAAAATTTGAATGGGAAGAGGAGTAGTTCAAAACACCTACGTCAAGATTCCTCACCAGAGCGACGAAGGGGCAGAGGAGTAAAAAGAATTCCTACTCTCCGATATAACTAGACTCCGAAATCAGTTTTCTTCTAGACTCAACAACGGCCAAACTACACGATCAATCAAGGGGGCTCCTAGGGTCGGTCGAGGCTCTGATACCAACTTGTCACGCCCAATATATGACCCTATCCAAAAGGAACTCGAAGGTCCCACCAAGGATAGACCCGCATATTGGAACGCTTTTGCAAGGTGGATATCATTACATCAACATTACATAATAGTGGGGATACATCCAATACATACCATGTCACATGAATACAATACAACATACAAGAACAACATCCGACTATGGATGAATCATAAACAGAAACTCAAATAATATCCACCCTGCTAGCCCAGGCTGCCGACCTGGAACCTATCCCCTGATCGAAGAAGAAGCAGAAGAAGAACTCCAAAACAAGCAAACGTCGCTCTCACGTCATGATCATCGCATAACCTGTACCTGCAACTGTTGTTGTAGTAAACTGTGAGCCACGAGGACTCAGCAATCCCATTACCATGGGTATCAAGACTAGCAAAGCTTAATGAGAAAGGAAGGGGTAAAGTGGTGAGGTTGCAGCAGCGACTAAGCAAGTATGGTGGCTAACATACGCAAATGAGAGCGAGAAGAGAAACAAGCGGAACGGTCGTGAACTAGCAATGATCAAGAGGTGATCCTGAACACCAACTTACGTCAAACATAACACAGAAACCGTGTTCACTTCCCGGACTCCGCCGAGAAGAGACCATCACGGCTACACACTCGGTTGATGCGTTTTAATTCGGATCAGGTGTCAAGTTATCTACAACCGGACATTAACAAATTCCCATCTGCCACATAACCGCGGGCACGGCTCTCGAAAGTTTAAACCCAGTAGGGGTGTCCCAACTTAGCCCATGACAAGCTCTCGCGATCAACGAAGGAATAGACCTTCTCCCAGGAAGACCCGATCAGTCTCAGAATCCCGGTTTACAAGACATTTCGACAATGGTAAAACAAGACCAGCAAGACCGCCCGATGCACCGACAATCCCGAAGGAGCTGCACATATCTCGTTCTCAGGGCAACACCGGATAGGTCAGCCTACGAGTAAAACCAGACCTCGAGTTGCCCCGAGGGGGCCCCACAGTCTGCCCGGTTCAGACCAGCACTTAGACAAGCACTGGCCTAGGGGGGGGGGCTAAAATAAAGATGACCCTCGAGAGAGCGACTCCCAAGGGAAAAGTATAGGTGGTGGTGAGGCAAATGGTAAAACCAAGGTTGGGCCTTGCTGGACAAGTTTTATTCAAAGCGAACTGTCAGGGGGGTCCCATAAATCACCCAACCGCGTTAGGAACGCAAATTCCGGGAACATAACACCGGTATGACGGAAACTAGGGCGGCAAGAGTGGAACAAAACACCAGGCATAAGGCCGAGCCTTCCACCCTTTACCAAATATATAGATGCATTAACAATATAAGAGATATTGTGATATCCCAACCAAAATCCTGTCCACCATGGAGAAATCTTCAACTTCACCTGCAACTAGCAACGCTATAAGAGGGGCTGAGCAAAAGCGGTAACATAGCCAATCAATGATTTGCTAGGAATGGTGTCAAAGGTTAGAGGTTCATGGCTTTATGGGATGGCTTGATAAACAGGTAATAGGTAGCGCAGCATAGCGATAGAACGAAGCAACTAGCATAGCAATGGTAGTAATGAGATCCAGGGTAGCGGTCATCTTGCCTGAAATCCCGCAAGGAAGAAGAACGAGTCCATGAAGAAGATGAAGCCACGAAGACGAACCGAGCGTAGACGAACGAATCCTCACGATCGCAACGAAACGGGAACTATCGAGAAGAAGCACACAACATGGTAAACACACCACACATAGACAAGGCATGATGCACAACAAGCATGATGCATGACAAAGCTACATGAAGCTACTCATGGCAAGATGTGATGCAAACAAGAACAACACATCAAGGCAAGTTTAAATGAGGCCGGGAACAACATATAACAATTCCGGTAAGTCCTCATATGCAAATTTCGAAATTGGTCCAGAACTGAATAAACCTTATGTTCAATTTGTTAAACAGCAAGTAAAATGCACCAAGATGATGTACACGAAATTCTAGTCAAGTTACATATAAAGTTCATTAGATTCGGAGCTACGGCCTAGAAGATATGAGCAAAACAAGTCAAACATGGCATCGATGCAAAATGCTCCCAAACATCAAGCAAACACCTCAAAACATGGATGCAACATGATAATATGAAGCTATATGCAAAATCACGCAAGTTTCATATAGAGCACACTCAAAACGGAGCAACGGTTCAACACATGCACTCTATACAAGTCATAACAACAATCTGTCCATAACAGCAACTAGGCATCTTACAAGCATCAAAACAACATGCTACAGCACCCCAACATAATAACAAAAGGCATGGGCATAAGTACTGGTAAAGCACTACAAAACATGAACACTGAGCTATCTCCAGAAAAGACTAGAACATGCTCAAAAGGACATGGTAAGATTGCAAATAATAACAGTTTCAGACTTTGCAGAAATAACATCAGGTTGCAATGTTTAGAGCTATCAAACAACATGTTACAGGAACATATCATGGCAAACAAAGGCATGACATGAACCTACTAATAGCATAGATCAAAAGTCCCTTACTGACCACGAGCCAAAAAGGATCAGAAAATATGATGGCACCCATGTAAACATGGCAAGTTATATGACAGATTCATACATGGCAGGAACAACAATAAGTAGGCATGTTCGTGAGCTTGAACCACTCACTACAGAGCAATACATGGCATGTCAAGGCAACCAACAGTAAGAAGGCATGTTTATGAAGCTAATCATGGCAAGAGCAAGTTCATAGGGTGCATGGAACACTAGCAAAACACATGGGAACAAGTGAACTTAATGTTAACAGGCTGACAGCAACATTTTCAAGCAACTTTAGAGCAAGATTACAACATGTTCCAGGAGGCTATAATTGCAATCAAGGACATGAATGGATAGAGCATGACATGTAGATCAAAACATGTTTATAGGACATCTCCAGATTATGCACGAAATGACTTGTAGAAGCATGTTTACATAGCAACAAAATATAACAGAATCTGTCAGGAAAACAACAACAACAACTACCCTACTTAACAAGCTCGATGCACTCAGCACACAAATCACAAAAATACATGGTTGGCACCCCTGGAAAGATGGCATGGCATAGATCAAAACACATGAAGACATCAACCTCATAGGATGCACACATCAATCATGGCAAAAATGATAAATGAGCAAGTTATAACAGTTTCAGCAGATTAACATCAACATGCATTCTTCCAACAGCATTTCGGGTATCAAGATGAGCTCAAATGAAAATGATGCAATGGAATGAAATGAAGTACTCGTTGAGACGAACAATTTGACATATTATACGCACGAAACGGAGCAACGGATACAGAGATATAGCATGATGAACATGTCATGTTTATGCAAAAATCCTGAGGAGTTAGTGGAATTTGGACCTCGCGGGAAAGTCAACCCGGCGGCGCGGATGACGAGGTAGGCCGGATTTCGTCGCCGGAGTCGAGGAGGAAGAAGCCGGGGAGGCGCGGGGCGGCCGGAGATGCTTGGGGGGGGGGCAGATCTGGCCGGAGGGAGAGGCGGCGGGGCCGGCGCAGCTCCGGCGGAGGAGGCCGCGGGGCCGGGCGGCGCGGTCGCGGAGTGGGACAGCGGGGCGAGCGGGCGGTGCCGGTGAGGCAGGTCGTCGTCGTCGGCGGCGAACGGCGAGCGCAGCGGCGGTGCGGGAGATGGGCGGCGCGCGGGGAGAAGGAGGCAGGGCGCGGCGCGGCGGTGGAGGCGGAAGCCGGCGGGGAGGGCGCCGCGAAGGGGCAAGGCGAGCTCCGGCGAGGGCTCGCCGGCGACGGGCGGAGGCCGGAGGGCGCGGGGCGCTGACCGGGCGGATCGGGCCCACCGTGGCCCGGAGCGGGCCGGAGATGGGCTCCGTGGGCCCGGCGGCGATGTGGGCGCGGTGGAGGCGACGTGGCGGCGTCCCATAGGGCGCGGAGGCGGCGGTGGTGATGTGGCAGCTCCGGATTGGCCGGAGTGAGGTGGCTGGGGCGGTGGACATGTCCGGGTGCCGGTGGGGGAATTGTCCGGCGGCGCGAGGGGAAGAAGACTAGGGTTTGCACCGGGATTTCGGGGAGGAAGACATATTTATAGGTAGAGGGAGCTAGGAGAGTCCAAATGAGGAGCGGTTTTCGGCCACGCGATCGTGATCGAACGACCGAGAGCATGGAGGGGAGTTTGGTGGGTTTTGGGCCATTTTGGAAGGGGTGTTGGGCTGCAACAAAAGAGGGTTTGCGGTTACCCGGTTATCCGTTGGAGTACCAAACGACCTCCAAATGGCACGAAACTTGACAGGCGGTCTACCGGTGCTATACCAAGGCCGCTTGGCAAACCTCGTTCCATTCCGAGAACGTTTAACACCCGCACAAGAGAAGAGGCAAAAGGGGGACGCCGGGGGACATAGGAGTGCCGGATTGCAAAACGGACAACGAGGAAAATGCTCGGATGCATGAGATGAACACGTATGCAAAATGAAATGCACATGATGACACGATATGAAATGCATATGATGACATGGCAAAGTGCAACACGCAAGCAAATGACATGGCAATGACGGCGAATAACTGGAAGACACCTGGCGCATCGAATCCGGGGCGTTACACTCTACTTGACTAGCTCGTTGATCAAAGATGATTAAGTTTCCTAGCCATAGACATGAGTTGTCATTTGATTAACGGGATCACATCATTAGGAGAATGATGTGATTGACTTGACCTATTCTGTTAGGTTAGCACTTGATCGTTTAGTTTACTGCTATTGCTTTCTTCATGACTTATACATGTTCCTATGACTATGATATTATGCAATTGCTGATTACTGGAGGAACACTTTGTGTGCTACCAAACGTCACAACGTAACTGGGTGATTATAAAGGTGCTCTACAGGTGTCTCAGATGGTGTTCGTTGAGTTGGCATAGATCGAGAATAGGATTTGTCACTCCAATTGTCGGAGAGATATCTCTAGGCCCTCTCGGTAATGCACATCACTATAAGCCTTGCAAGTAATGTGACTAATGAGTTAGTTACGGGATGATGCACTATGAAACGAGTAAAGAGACTTGCCGGTAACGAGATTGAGCTAGGTATTGAGATACCGACGATCGAATCTTGGGCAAGTAACATACCGATGACAAAGGGAACAACGTATGCTGTTATGCGGTTCAACCGATAAAGATCTTAGTAGAATACGTGGGAACCAATATGAGCATCTAGGTTCCGCTATTGGTTATTAACCGGAGACGTGTCTCGGTCATGTCTACATAGTTCTCGAACCCATAGGGTCCGCACGCTTAAAGTTCTGTGACGATAAGTATTATGAGTTTTTGTGTTTTTATGTACCGAAGGTAGTTAGGAGTCCGGGATGTGATCACGGACATGACGAGGAGTCTCGAAATGGTCAAGACGTAAAGATCGATATATTGGACGACTATGTTTGGACATCGGAAGTGTTTTGGGAGGTTTCAGACATTTACCGGAGTACCGGGGGGTTACCGGAACCCCCCGGGGAGTATATTGGGCCTAATGGGCCTTAGTGGAGAAGAGGAGGGGCGGCCAGGGCAGGCCGCGTGCCCCCTCCCCTCTAGTCTGAATTGGACAAGGAGGGGGGGGGGGAGGCGCCCCCCTTTCTTCCTCCTCTCTTCTTGCCTTCCCCCTTCTCCTACTCCTACTAGGAAAGGAGGAGTCCTACTCCCGGTGGGAGTAGGACTCCCCCCTTGGTGCGCCCTCCTTCTTTGGCCGGCCGCCTCCCCCCTAGATCCTTTATATACGGGGGCAGGGGGCACCCCATAGACATAACAATTGATCATTGATCTTTTAGCCGTGTGCGGTGCCCCCCTCCACCATAATCCACCTCGGTCATATCGTAGCGGTGCTTAGGCGAAGCTCTGCGTCGGTAGCTTCATCAACATCGTCACCACGCCGTCGTGCTGACGAAACTATCCCTCGATCTCTACTGGATCGTGAGTTCGCAGGATGTTAACGAGCTGAACGTGTGCGAAACGCGGAGGTGCAGTACGTTCGGTACTGAGGATCAGTCGATCGTGAAGACGTACGACTACATCAACCGCGTTGTCATAATGCTTCCGCTTAATGGTTTACAAGGGTATGTGGATGACACTTTCCCCTCTCATTGCTATGCATCACCATGGTCTTGCCTGTGCGTAGGATTTTTTTTGAAATTACTATGTTCCCCAACAGTGGCATCTGAGCCAGGTTTATGCGCAGATGTTATATGCACTAGTAGAACACAAGTGAGTTGTGGGCGATACAAGTCATACTGCTTACCAGCATGTCATACTTTGGTTCAGCGGTATTGTTGGATGAAGCGGCCTGGACCGACATTACGCGTATGCTTATGCGAAACTGGTTCTACTGACGTGCTTTACACGCAGGTGGCTGGCGGGTGTCAGTTTCTCCAACTTTAGTTGAACCGAGTGTGGCTACGCCCGGTCCTTGAGAAGGTTAAAACAACACTAACTTGACAAACTATCATTGTGGTTTTGATGCGTAGGTAAGAACGGTTCTTGCTCAGCCCGTAGCAGCCACGTAAAACTTGCAACAACAAAGTAGAGGACGTCTAACTTGTTTTTGCAGGGCATGTTGTGATGTGATATGTTCAAGACATGATGCTATTGTATGAGATGATCATGTTTTGTAACGGAGTTATCGGCAACTGTCAGGAGCCATATGGTTGTCTCTTTATTGTATGCAATGCAATCGCCATGTAATTGCTTTACTTTATCACTAAGCGGTAGCGATAGTCGTAGAAGCAATAGTTGGCGAGACGACAACGATGCTACGATGGAGATGAAGGTGTCGCGCCGGTGACAATGGTGATCATGACGGTGCTTTGGAGATGGAGATCAAAGGCACAAGGTGATGATGGCCATATCATATCACTTATATTGATTGCATATGACGTTTATCCTTTATGCATCTTATTCTACTTTGATTGACGATAGCATTATAAGACGATCTCTCACTAAATTTCAAGGTATAAGTGTTCTCCCTGAGTATGCACCGTTGCGAAAGTTCGTCGTGCCGAGACACCACGTGATGATCGAGTGTGATAAGCTCTACGTTCACATACAATGGGTGCAAGCCAGTTTTGCACACGCAGAATACTCGGGTTAAACTTGACGAGCCTAGCATATGCAGATATGGCCTAGGAACACCGAGACCAAAAGGTCGAGCGTGAATCATATAGTAGATATGATCAACATAGTGATGTTCACCATTGAAAACTACTCCATCTCACGTGATGATCGGACATGGTTTAGTTGAGATGGATCACATGATCACTTAGATGATGCGAGGGATGTCTATCTAACTGGGAGTTCTTAAGTAATATGATTAATTGAACTTAAATTTATCATGAACTTAGTACCTGATAGTATTTTGCTTGTCTATGTTGTTGTAGATAGATGGCCCATGTTGTTGTTCCGTTGAATTTTAGTGCGTTCCTTGAGAGACCAAAGTTGAAAGATGATGGTAGCAATTACACGGACTGGGTCCGTAACTTGAGGATTATCCTCATTGCTGCACAGAAGAATTACGTCCTAGAAGCACCGCTAGGTCCAGGCCTGCTGTAGATGCAACTGACGACGTTAAGAACGTCTGGCAAGGCAAAGCTGATGACTACTCGATAGTTCAGTGTGCCATGCTTTACGGCTTAGAACCGGGACTTCAACGATGTTTTGAACGTCATGGAGCATATGAGATGTTTCAGGAGTTGAAGTTAATATTTCAAGCAAATTCCCGGATTGAGAGATATGAAGTCTCCAATAAGTTCTACAGCTGCAAGATGGAGGAGAATAGTTCTGTCAGTGAACATATACTCAAAATGTCTGGTTATAATAATCACTTGATTCAACTGGGAGTTAATATTTCGGATGATAGTGTCATTGACAGAATTCTTCAATCATTGCCACCAAGCTACAAGAGCTTTGTGATGAACTATTATATGCAAGGGATGGATAAGTCAATTCCCGAGCTCTTCGCAATGCTAAAGGCTGCGGAGGTAGAAATCAAGAAAGAGCATCAAGTGTTGATGGTCAACAAGACCACCAGTTTCAAGAAAAAGGGTAAAGGGAAGAAGAAGGGCAACTTCAAGAAGAACAACAAAGAAGTTGCTGCTCAAGAGAAGAAACCCAAGTCTGGACCTAAGCCTAAGACTAAGTGCTTCTACTGCAAACAGACTGGTCACTGGAAGCGGAACTGCCCCAAGTATTTGGCGGATAAGAAGGATGGCAAGGTGAACAAAGGTATATGTGATATACATGTTATTGATGTGTACCTTACTAATGCTCGCAGTAGCACCTGGGTATTTGATACTGGTTCTGTTGCTAATATTTGCAACTCGAAACAGGGACTACGGATTAAGCGAAGATTGGCTAAGGACGAGGTGACGATGCGTGTGGGAAATGGTTCCAAAGTTGATGTGATCACGGTCGGCACGCTACCTCTACATCTACCTTCGGGATTAGTTTTAGACCTGAATAATTGTTATTTGGTGCCAGCGTTAAGCATGAACATTATATCTGGATCTTGTTTGATGCGAGACGGTTATTCATTTAAATCAGAGAATAATGGTTGTTCTATTTATATGAGTAATATCTTTTATGGTCGTGCACCCTTAAAGAGTGGTCTATTTTTATTAAATCTCGATAGTGGTGATACACATATTCATAATATTGAAGCCAAAAGATGCAGAGTTGATAATGATAGTGCAACTTATTTGTGGCACTGTCATTTAGGTCATATTGGTGTAAAGCGCATGAAGAAACTCCATACTGATGGACGTTTGGAATCACTTGATTATGAATCACTTGGTACTTGCGAACCATGCCTCATGGGCAGGATGACTAAAACGCCGTTCTCCAAAACAATGGAGCGAGCAACATATTTGTTGGAGATCATACATACTGAAGGTATGGGTATATCTACTTAATGAAACATAAGTCCGAGACATTTGAAAAGTTCAAAGAATTTCAGAGTGAAGTGGAAAATCATCGTAACAAGAAAATAAAGTTTCTACGATCTGATCGTGGAGGAGAATATTTGATTACGAGTTTGGTCTACATTTGAAACAATGCGGAATAGTTTCGCAACTCACGCCACCCGGAACACCACAGCGAAATGGTGTGTCCGAACGTCGTAATCGTACTTTACTAGATATGGTGCAATTTATGATGTCTCTTACTGATTTACCGCTATTATTTTGGGGTTATGCTTTAGAGACGGCTGCATTCACATTAAATAGGGCACCATAAAAATCCGTTGAGACGATGCCTTATGAACTGTGGTTTGGCAAGAAACCAAAGTTGTCATTTCTTAAAGTTTGGGGCTGCGATGCTTATGTGAAAAATCTTCAACCTGATAAGCTCGAACCCAAATCGGAGAAATGTGTCTTCATAGGATACCCAAAGGAAACTGTTGGGTACACCTTCTATCACAGATTCGAAGGCAAGATATTTGTTGCTAAGAATGGATCCTTTCTAGAGAAGGAGTTTCTCTCAAAAGAAGTGAGTGGGAGGAAAGTAGAACTTGACGAGGTAACTTTACCCGCTCCCTTATTGGAAAGTAGTTCATTATAGAAACCGGTTTCTGTGACACCTACACCAATTAGTGAGGAAGTTAATGATGTTGATCATGAATCTTCAAATCAAGTTACTACCGAACCTCGTAGGTCAACTAGAGTAACATCCGCACCAGAGTGGTACGGTAATCCTATTATGGAGGTCATGTTACTTGACCAAGGCGAACCTATGAACTATGAAGAAGCAATGGTGAGCCCTAATTCTGCAAAATGGCTTGAGGCCATGAAATCTGAGACGAGATCCATGTATGAGAACAAAGTGTGGACTTTGGTTGACTTGCCCAATGATTGGCAAGCCATAGAGAATAAATGGATCTTCAAGAAGAAGACTGATGCAGACGGTAATGTTACTGTCTACAAAGCTCGACTTGTTGCGAAAGGTTTTCAACAAGTTCAAGGGGTTGACTACGATGAGACTTTCTCACTCGTAGCGATGCTTAAGTCTGTTCGAATCATGTTAGTAATTGCCGCATTTTATGATTATGAAATTTGGCAAATGGATGTCAAAAACTGCATTCCTGAATGGATTTCTAGAAGAAGAGTTGTATATGATGCAACCAGAAGGTTTTGTCGATCCAAAGGGAGCTAACCAAGTGTGCAAGCTCCAGCGATCCATTTATGGACTGGTGCAAGCCTCTCGGAATTGGAATAAACGTTTTGATAGTGTGATCAAAGCATATGGTTTTATACAGACTTTTGGAGAATCCTGTATTTACAAGAAAGTGAGTGGGAGCTCTTAGCATTTCTAATATTATATGTGGATGACATATTGCTGATTGGAAATGATATAGAATTTTTGGATAGCATAAAAGGATACTTGAATAAGAGTTTTTCAATGAAAGACCTCGGTGAAGCTGCTTATATATTGGGCATCAAGATCTATAGAGAAAGATCAAGACACTTAATTGGACTTTCACAAAGCACATACCTTGATAAAGTTTTGAAGAAGTTCAAAATGGATCAAGCAAAGAAAGGGTTCTTGCCTGTGTTACAAGGTGTGAAGTTGAGTCAGACTCAATGCCTGACCACTTCAGAAGATAGAGAG
>NC_041385.1:206376666-206396389 GCF_002162155.2 Triticum dicoccoides
CCCTATGCTTCAGCCATAGGTTCTATCCTGTATGCAATGCTGAAAGGATCGATATGGTTGACTAGAGGGGGGGGGGGGTGAATAGGCAACTAACAATTTTTAAGCTTTTCTTTACCAATTTAAACTTTGCAACAAAATAGGTTGTCTAGATATGCAACTAGGTGAGGAATCTATATGATGCAAATACAACTAGCACATAAGCAAGCAATGGAAACAACACAAGTAGGCTTGCAAGAGTAAAGGCACGAAGTAACCAAGAGTGGAGCCGGTGGAGACGAGGATGTGTTACCGAAGTTCCTTCCTTTTAAGGGGAAGTACGTCTTCGTTAGAGCGGTGTGGAGGCACAATGCTCCCCAAGAAGCCACTAGGGCCACCGTATTCTCCTCCTCACGCCCTCACACAATGCGAGATGCCGTGATTCCACTATTGGTGCCCTTGAAGGCGGCGATCGAACCTTTACAAACAAGGTTGGGGCTATCTCCACAACAATTGGAGGCTCCCAACAACACCACAAAGCTTCACCACAATGGAGTATGGCTTTGAGGTGACCTCTACCATCTAGGGTGCTCAAACACCCAAGAGTAACAAGATCCGCTAGGGATAAGAGAGGGAATCAAATTTCTCTTGGTGGAAGTGTAGATCAGGGCCTTCTCAACCAATCCCGAGCAAATCAACAAGTTTGATTGGCTAGGGAGAGAGATCGGGCGAAAATGGAGCTTGGAGCAATAATGGAGCTTTGGGGGAAAGAGGTAGGTCAACTTTGGGGAAGAAGACACCTTTATATAGTGGGGAAATCAATCCAACCATTAGCCTACTGTACATCCCCGCACAGAGCAGTACTACCGCTAGGGCAGGGCGGTACTACCGCTGAGAGCGGTACTACCGCTCCCACCCAGCGGTACTACCGCGCTGGAGAGGAAGACAGGGCCCTGGCCACAGAGCGGTACTACCGCGGGAGTAGGAGCGGTACTACCGCTCGGAGCGGTACTACCGCCACTACTACCGCTCCTAGTACCGCAAAACCCGACACGAAAAACATCGGTCTCGAATCGAGGCGGTAGTAGCCCGAAACTAAAGCGGTACTACGGCCGAAGCCCGCAAGCGGTACTACCACTGAGAGCGGTACTACCTCTTCGTGGAGCGGTACTACCGCTGGAGAGGTTCGGCGGTACTACAACTGTAGACCACGGTACTACTACTGGGACAGAACGGAGCAGGTACGGAAGAAAAAGGGCAGCTCCAATGATGCGGAAGGAAGACGACGAGTGTGATAAGGATGCGTACGTGTTGATTCCACCCTAGTCTTACCAAAGTGGATCCCCTCTTGATAGTACGGTGACTCCTACGAAACTAGTCCACCAACAACGAAACGAAGGAGCTACACCGTCTTGAATAAAACACCGAGGGGAGGTAATCGTCTCGTGCCAATGGATGAATCTCTGAAAGAACTTAACGCACACGATTTGTCTGCAAAAGCATTGTCATCAATCACCAAAACCACTTGGGGATAAATATGCCCTTACAATCTCCCCCTTTTTGGTGGATTGATGACAATACGGGATTTGCACAAACAAGAGAGATATAGGACAAGCGCAAAAAAAAAACCACCGTCCTAAAATGTAGATGGGCTCCCCCTAGATGTGTGCTATCTCGATAAGTGCTTTGGACTGCACGGCACACATACTAGGATCAATGCTCCCCCTATATTTTAGAGACCGACCAACCACCTAAGCATGGTATATGAGAGGAGCATAGATAACTAAACAAGATAAGCATGCAACTCATAAGATAGATAGTGACATAGATAATGATACTAGAAAGATAAGGTAGCATATGTCTCACACCATATGACGGGAACTTAGGTCTCACTGACACAAACCAACTTAGGTCTCACTGACACAAACCAACCAAAGCAAATAGCGAGGAAAACACAAACACAGAAGATGGAAGACACAAAGCACAAATCCCTAAACTCTCTCCCCCTTTGGCATCGAGACACGAAAAAGGAGAGGGAGTGTTGCTACGGTTCCAGGTGATGGCAGTAGATGGACACACACATCAGATGTCAGCGGGATCATCTGCGCCACCGTCGTCGGTCGGGAAGTGCTCGGCATCAGAATCGGTCCACGGGCAGTGCTGCTGAATCCACTCCTCCTCCTCAGTAAGCTGGTCCTCAGATCCACTGTTAACTATAGCACCCAACTGACGCATGAGCTCCTTGTGGCGACCTCGAGCCTTCTTCTCAGCCACATGAGTCATGTACTGACCGTGAGCCTCCATGCAGAACAACTTCTTCATCTTAGACTTGAGCTTCTTTGCCCAGGAGGGCTCTACCTCAGAAGGCATGTAGTCATCATCATCATCCTTAGCCCCAGACTCCTCCTCGGTCTCCATGGCAGTAGCAGACGAAGGAACTCCAGTCTTAGGGGCCTGAGTGCCCCAGTTATCCTTCTTCCTCAGACGCTTGATGTCGTGAGAAACCAACTCTCCAGTCTCCAGCATCACCTTGGGATAGACACGAGCCCAGGCCTTCTCAATAAGCAGCATGATGAACGGACCGTAAATCGGGCACTTGCGCTCGGAGATAGCAGACAACAGCTCAGACCACATAACATGAGAGATATCCAAGGACTCTCCGGTGTTCTGTTCCTTCTGACGCTGACAGAAGAGAAGCATGTCCATGAGATAGGAGTGAACCTGATCCAGATTCCTGATACGAGGGAAAAGAGTCTCTCTGAAGACACGGTGAAGGATATCCAGATAAGCAGGCAGCTCATAAGTTTCCTTCTTTGTCTCAGGGTTGATCCTCAAAGTGCAGTAGGGCCATAGAGCTTGCTTGTGAGTGGCGTTGGTGTTGCGGTGAGGGCGAAAGCCAATAGGAGACTCAAGTCCTAGATCTTGTACCCCAATCAACTCCATGAAAGTTTTCCACTTGACTGAAAGCAGCTTGCCATTGGTCATCCAAGTCAGTGTCCTGTCCTCATCAGTCCCGAGATGAACCGTGGCATAGAATTGAGCCACAATGTCAGCATCATAATCTTTGTTGAATAGCATGACCCCAAGAATGTTCAGTTGAGTGCACATCTCAAGAGCTTCACCAAAGTATTCAGGATCCTTCTCCATATGGTCGGTGTCGATGGAGTGCATGTTGACAAAGAGGTTCTTCTTGGCTTTGAGAACATGAAAGAAGATGGCAAACTGGAACCTATTCCAGAACGGACGGTTGACCAAAGTGGGATCTTAGTCAGCTCATAGGGGTTGTGGCGACGCCTTGCCCAGAACTCCTTGGGTTGCATTTCTGTCACGGTTTTGCCAGAGTGCTTCAGCTTGACACCAGTCTTCTTTTGGAGTTGAGGTGGAGGTGGAGCACTTGAGGAACCTCCGGCAGACTCAGTGGTGCGGTAACGCTTGGATGTGGCATGACCGGGGTTGACACGACGAGCCGGATTCTCAGGAAGCTCATCACCTGGAACCACACACAAGAACACGCAAACAACTAGAAAGAACGAGCATAAGCCACAAAACACGAGCAAAAGGATCACTGAGAGGTAAGAGCATGATGGAAACTGGTAGGGGGTGGTAGTACCGCGACCTGCTAGCGGTAGTACCGCCCCAAGCGGTAGTACTGCTCCATAGAGAGCGGTAGTACCGCTCCAAGCAGTAGTACCGCTCTGGAGAGGGCGGTAGTACCGCTCGAGACGGGGAAACAACAGTTTCCTACTACCGTGGTCAGATCCGGCACTACCGTCCTACCAAATTCAAAAAATACTCCAACCAAACATCAATCCAAACTGTCTAGAAGCATTCTCCATCCTACTCAAGCCTAGATTTGGCCAAAAATCTAGAGATGCAACTGCTACTGCCCCTAAGATGCTAGATTGGAAATCTAGACAAGAAGAACGAGGGAACGGGGGCAATACCGGCATCCATGGCAAGAGGACAAGGTGGGGATCGTCTCCACCGAAGGAAATGGAGAGGGACGCCCCAGAGAGGGAGATCCGCTGGAGCCCTCCCGTGGCGCCGGTTGCTGGAGAGAGAGGAACAGAGCGAGGGGGCATGCGAATGGGTATGGGGGAGAAGAAAACTCCCCCTGCCCCGATATAACCCTCGCCCGCGCGTCACAGCGGTAGTACCGCGCTGGAGGGCGGTAGTACCGCTTGGAGCGGTAGTACCGCTCGCCAGCAGCAGTAGTACCGCCAGCAACCAAAAATGCCTCTAGAAAAAAACTCAAGCACAACAAAAAGAACGGGAAAGCAAGGCCAAGAAAATAAAAGACCAACAAGGCAACACACACACTAACAAAGGTCCAGAACCCACTCCTTCAAGACAACCACACGAAAGAAGAGCGAGCTTTGGCCTCTCTCAAGAGAGGGCGGTGGCCGGAGCCACCTATGTTTGAGTCAATTGGTATGGCACCGCGAAGAATTATCCTTGGGCCCATGACCAAAACTCATCTTTGAAGCACAAGTACCATAAAAAATGGCTAATGTGAAAGAGTTGATCGTTTTATGCATAATGGTGGGAGGGAGAGTTCATTGATAGAACAACACTCCCCCTATGTCCATGCCTACACCTAAACTAGACAACAAGATGAGTGTGGTGGGGGGTGCAAGGGTTCAAGTCACATTGCTCGAATCAATGATATTTAGCTCATGCCTTAACTCACGAAATCTTGCTTCATCCAAGGGCTTCGTGAAAATATCTGCAAGGTTATAATGAGTGTTGACATACTTGAGCTCGATCTCCCCTCGCCTAATGTGATCCCGGATGAAATGATACCGAATCTCAATATGCTTCGTCTTGAAGTGTTGCACCGGGTTGAGAGAAATCTTGATGGCACTTTCGTTGTCACACCAAAGAGGCACTTTGTCACAAATGACACCATATTCCTTTAAAGTTTGCCTCATCCATAAGAGTTGTGCACAACAACTACCGGCCGCCACATACTCCGCTTCGGTGGACGAGAGAGACACACAACTTTGCTTCTTGGAAGACCAACTCACCAAAGAGCACCCAAGAAACTGGCACCCTCCGAAAGTGGACTTCCTATCCACTTTGTCTCCCGCCCAATCAGAATCCGTAAATACCTCAAGCTTGAAGTTTGCCCCTCTTGGGTACCATAAGCCAAAGTTTGGGGTATGAGCCAAATATCGAAAGATTCACTTGACCGCCACATAGTGACTTTCCTTCGGTACGGCTTGAAACCGTGCACACATCCCCACACTCAACATGATATCCGGTCTATATGGACAAAGGTAAAGCAAGGAGCCAATCATGGAGCGATATACCTTTTGATCCGCCGCTTTACCATTGGGATCAATGTCAAGTTGGCACTTGGTGGGCATTGGAGTAGTAGCCGACTTGACATCACTTAGCTTGAATCTTTTTAGCATGTCTTGAGTGTATTTGGCTTGGTTGATGAAGGTTCCTTCTCTTCTTTGTTTGATGTCAAAACCAAGGAAGAACTTCAACTCTCCCATCGAAGACATTTTGAACTTGGAGGTCATGAGAGCGGCAAATTCCTCATTGAAAGCTTTGTTAGGCGAACCAAAGATAATATCATCAACATATAGTTGGCATACAAACAACTCCCCTTTGACCTTCTTAGTAAAAAGAGTGGGGTCGATTAGCCCCACCTCAAACCCACGATCTTGTAACAACTCGGTAAGGTGGTCATACCACACACATGGGGCTTGTTTAAGGCCATAGAGTGCCTTATCGAGTTGATACACATGATCCGGAAAGTAGGGATCCTCAAACCCTGGGGATTGCTTGACATAGACCAACTCATTAATAGGACCATTAAGAAAAGCACTTTTCACATCCATTTGTTGCAACTTAAAGTTGTGATGGGAAGCATAGGCAATCAACAAACATATGGATTCAATATGAGCAACGGGAGCAAAGGTTTCACCGTAGTCGATACCCTCGACTTGGGAGTAGCCTTGTGCTACCAATCTTGCCTTGTTGCGAACGATGTTCCCATGAGCATCTTGCTTGTTCTTGAAGATCCACTTGGTTCCAATGATGTTGTGGTCCCCCGATGGCCTTGGCACCAATCTCCATACTTTGTTGTACTTGAAGTTGTTGAGTTCTTCATGCATGGCATTGAGCCAATCTGAGTCTTCGAGTGCCTCATAGACCTTTTGGGGTTCAACACAAGAGACAAATGCGTGATGTTCACAATAGTTTGCTAATTGTCTACGAGTGCTTACCCCCTTTCTTAGGCTTCCAACCACATTTTCCAAGAGATGGCCTTGGGTGGTGAGCTTGGAAGCAATCTTCACGGCACGACGCTCTAATTCCTCCTCGGGTGTGGAAGGAGGAGGGTTGACTTGATCATCTTGAGCGCCGTCTTGAGCTTGTTCTTGATCTTGAGCTTGCTCTTGATCTTGAACTTGCTCGAGGGGGAGAACTTGACCTTGGGCATCATTTAGATGTTCACCACCATCTTGAGGTTGATCTTGCCCTTGGTCTTGTTCACGAGGTTGAGGGCCTTCACTTTGTTCTTCGGAAGCGTGTGGGTCTTGGTGAGGTGATGGCTCCACTTGAGTAGAGCATTGTCCTTCTCCTTCGGCCACAAGGGGTTCCTCAATGGGTAGAATTTGACCAATACCCATTCTTCTTATGGCTTGGGGAGGAATTTCATCACCTACATCACAAGTACCACTTTGCTCCACTTGGGAGCCGTTATTTTCATCAAACTCCACGTTACACGTCTCCTCAATGAGTCCAGTGGACTTGTTAAGAACACGGTAAGCATGAGAGTTTGTAGCATAACCAACAAATATGCCCTCATGAGCTCTAGCCTCAAATTTAGACAAACGAACACCTTTCTTGAGAATGAAACACTTACAACCGAACACCCGGAAGTACTTGAGGTTGGGCTTGTTGCCGGTGAGTATCTCATAAGGGGTCTTGTTCAAGCCTTTGCGGAGATAGAGCCGATTGGATGCATGACATGCGGTGTTGATGGCTTCAGCCCAAAAGTTGTATGGAGACTGAACTCCGCCATCATGGTCCTTGCTGCGTCCATCAACTTCCGGTTCTTCCTCTCCGCTACACCATTTTGTTGAGGGGTATAGGGTGCAGCATATTGATGCTTGATCCCCTCATCACTGAGAAACTCATCCAAGGTGTAGTTCTTGAACTCGGTGCCATTGTCACTTCTTATTGTCAAGATCTTTGCATTATGTTGACGTTGAGATTCATTTGCAAAGTCGATGATGGTTTGTTGAGTCTCACTCTTCCTCTTGAAGAAGTATACCCAAGTGTATCTTGAATAGTCATCCACAATCGCCAAGCAATACTTTCTACCTCCAAGACTATCAAAAGATGGAGGCCCAAAGAGATCCATGTGAAGGAGCTCCAAGGGTCTCTTCGAGTAGATGATGGTTGATGGAGGGTGAGCCTTTTCATGAAGCTTTCCTTTGATACAATCATTGCAAGCACGATCTTTGGCAAAAATTAACATTTGTTAGTCCACGAACATGGTCCCCCTTGAGAAGACTTTGCAAAGATCTCATATTGATGTGGGCCAAACGGCGATACCAAAGCCATCCCACGTCAACTTTAACCATTAGGCAAGTCGCGGTCTTAGTGGGTCGCTCCGAAAAGTTAATCACATAGAGACCGTTCTCGACATGCCCAACAAAGGCTACTTTAAGAGTCTTGCTCCACAAGAGGGCCACGGTATCAATATTAAAGAACGTAGCAAAACCCATGAGTGCAAGTTGACGAATGGAAAGCAAATTGTATGCAAGGGACTCAACAAGCATGACTTTCTCGATCGTTAGATCATGAGAAATGACAACCTTGCCGAGACCCAATACCTTAGAATGTGATGCATCACCCCACTCGACATTGGTGGGCATAGATGGAATCTTTTGCACGTCCACCACCAAGTCCTTGCTCCCGGTCATATGATTTGTTGCTCCACTATCGAGCAACCATGATCCCCCACCGGAAGCAAACACCTACAAGAGATCAATGCTTGGTTTTAGGTACCCATTTAGTAATGGGTCCTTTGATGTTAGTAACAAGGGTCTTGGGAACCCAAATAGACCACTCAATGTACTCATAAGGAGAACCAACAAATTTAGCATAAACATGTCCATCACTAGCACGGCACAACACATATGACGGGTTAAAGTCGCCGGCTTTGTTTGAGGAAACGTTCTTGCCCTTTTGGACATCAACTCCCTTCACTTTTTCCTTCTTCTCCTTAGGAGCACCCTCTCCCTCTTTCACAAACGTTTGCTTGAGAGGAGGAGGACATTTGGTGTTGTTGTTGTTCTTCTTCTTGCTCTTGGACATGGGTGCAAACCCAATTCCTTCCTTGGCCACAACTTCCTTTTGATTGCTCAAAAGGTCGTTGAGGTTCTTCTCACCTTGAATGCATGTCACAAGGCCTTTCTCAAGTTGATCCTTCAACTTGGCATTCTCCTCCACAAGATGCACATGCTCACAACACAGGTTAGTAGCACATGCATTATCAATTAATACCATATGAGGAAAGGCGGCCTTTTCCTTGATTAGCTTAACTTGGAGTTGAGCATGAGACTCCTTGAGGTTAGCGTGAGCACCCTTCAAGACCTTGTGGGCCTTGTCAAGTATCTCAAACTCCTCTTTTAGTCTAGCATGATCAACCCCAAGTTTAGCCTTCTTGGAAGTTAGCACATGAGACACGACAAGAGCATGATCAAGATCTTTCTTTAACTTAGCATGGTCATCATTGTGTGACTCCTCAAAAGTCAAACGATGCACACGCTCTTCCTCAAGAGCATTAGAGAGATCCGATATCTCACGGCATAGTCACGACTATGACCTTCCATCTTAGAGATGGTTTCTTCGTGAGCCTCGATCATGTCATTGGCCTCACCAAGTTGTTCCAAGAGAGCAACAAAGTGCTTCTTGGACTTACCCTTGAGCTTACTCATAAAAGACTCAAATTCATTCACTTTCTCATTAGACTCAACATGTTCATCAATGCAATCCTCCAAGGAGGGATTAGTAATGATGGTGGTTGTGATGTTGGGGGTTACCTTGTTTGAAGCTTTAGCCATGAGGCACTTGGCGGTGATGTTTTCGTTGGGTGAATCAAAGAGAGACACCGGGGGAGTAGTAGCAATGGCAACGGATGCCATGGCCATTGCTTCTCCACTTTCATCATCATCGTCATCCTCTTGGTATTCTTCTTGAACCACCAACCCACGAGTTGGAGTCTTCTTGGCGAAGTTGTTCTTGTTGGGGAAGGACTTGGCTTTGTCCTTTCGGATGAATTTGCCACCATTGTCTTCCCGCTTCTCGTAAGGGCAATCCGCAACGAAATGGCTCACATTGCCACAGTTGAAGAAAGTTCTAACTCGTTGCTTGCCCTTGACGCCACTTGAGTTTTTCTTGTTGAAGTTGGGTCCTGAATTCTTCTTGCTCCAAAATTGTCTTGAAGCAAGGGCCATGTGCTCATGATAATCATACTTGGTGTCTTCGGGATTACTCTCCTCATCTTCCACGTCTTCCTTTTCTTCCAATGTAACCTTGGCCTTCAAAGCAAGGTTGGGCTTCTTTGCCCTTTGAGAACGGAGCACCGCATTGTCGGCGGTCTTGTCCAAGATGCTCATTGCTACGAACTCATCCAACACTTCACTTGAGGTCATGGAGTGGAAGTCCGGTCTTTGACGAATGACGGAGGACATGGCCTTGTTGTAAGGCATCATGGCCTTGAGGAACTTGCGCTTGATCCAATTGTCATCCGTGTCCTTGCTTCCATGATCTCAGAGTGAGACCGCGAGTTTGGTCACTCTTCGAAAGAGCTCACAAGGTTCTTCATCTTCTTTCATTGCAAACTCATCGGCTTCATCTTGCACAAGTTCATAGTTGGAGCGTTGAATGCTAGCACTCCCTCGATAGAGAGACTCAACACATTTCCATGCTTCTTTAGCCATGGCATGAGGTCGAAGATGAGGGAGATCTTCGGGAAGGATTGCATCTTGGATGATGAAGAGAGCACTCTCATTGAATTGATTGTCCACGGCTTCTCGAGGGGTGAAGTTGCTTGGGTCATGAGGATAGAAACCTTCTTCAATGATTCTCCAAAGGTTATTGTTCACATGTTTTAAATGACGCTTGAAGCGATAAACCCAAGAATCCAAATCTTCATGTGTCTCATATTTAGGAGGAGGACCGGCATGATTCAAATGAGTGGAGGGGATCGGCCCTCCATAAGTTGGGGGTCCACATGGGCAAAGATGCTGGTGCCATTTCTACCACTAGTAGAAGGACTCTTTTCACTGTTAGCTTCCCCCTTGTCGGAGGTAGCATCCGTCACCTTGTTAGTGGGATCACCCACTTTCATCGGTGAGGTAGATTGTTTAAGTCCTTCTAGGAATTCAGTAAACATGCTTTTAACCTCGTCCGTCATGGAGGTTTTCAATGTGTCTAAAGCCACATTGAATTCCTCATGTGAGACCGAGGTTCCCCCTTCGGCCGTCGACGAGATGGGATTCACACTGGAGTGCTCCTCCACACCCTCGTTGGTGTCAACCATACTCTTCGGACGGTAAAGTCCTTAATAAAGAGATGGGGCTCTGATACCAATTGAAAGGATCGATATGGTTGACTAGAGGGGGGGGGGGTGAATAGGCAACTAACAATTTTTAAGCTTTTCTTTACCAATTTAAACTTTGCAACAAAATAGGTTGTCTAGATATGCAACTAGGTGAGCAACCTATATGATGCAAATACAACTAGCACATAAGCAAGCAATGGAAACAACACAAGTAGGCTTGCAAGAGTAAAGGCACGAAGTAACCAAGAGTGGAGCCGGTGGACATGAGGATGTGTTATCGAAGTTCCTTCCTTTTAAGGGGAAGTACGTCTCCGTTAGAGCGGTGTGGAGGCACAATGCTCCCCAAGAAGCCACTAGGGCCACCGTATTCTCCTCACGCCCTCACACAATGCGAGATGCCGTGATTCCACTACTGGTGCACTTGAAGTCGGCGACCGAACCTTTACAAACAAGGTTGGGGCTATCTCCACAACAATTGGAGGCTCCCAACAACACCATGAAGCTTCACCACAATGGAGTATGGCTATGAGGTGACCTCAACCGTCTAGGGTGCTCAAACACCCAAGAGTAACAAGATCCGCTAGGGATAAGAGAGGGAATCAAATTTCTCTTGGTGGAAGTGTAGATCGGGGCCTTCTCAACCAATCCCGAGCAAATCAACAAGTTTGATTGGCTAGGGAGAGAGATCGGGCGAAAATGGAGCTTGGAGCAACAATGGAGCTTTGGGGGAAAGAGGTAGGTCAACTTTGGGGAAGAAGACTCCTTTATATAGTGGGGGAATCAATCCAACCGTTACCCCACTGTACATCCCCGCACAGAGCGGTACTACCGCTAGGGCAGGGCGATACTACCGCTGAGAGTGGTACTACCGCTCCCACCCAGCGGTACTACCATGCTGGAGAGGAAGACAGGGCCCTGGCCCCAGAGCGGTACTACCGCGGGAGTAGGAGCGGTACTACCGCGGGAGTAGGAGCGGTACTACCGCTCGGAGCGGTACTACCGCCACTACTACCGCTCCTAGTACCGCAAAACCCGACATGAAAAACATCGGTCTCGAATCGAGGCGGTAGTAGCCCGGAACTACTGCGATACTACGGCCGAAGCCCGCAAGTGGTACTACCGCTCTGGGAGCGGTACTACCGCTGAGAGCGGTACTACCGCTTCGTGGATCGGTACTACCGCTGGAGAGCTTCGGCGGTACTACAGCTGTAGACCGTGGTACTACCGCTGGGACAGAACAGAGCAGGTACGGAAGAAAAAGGGCAGCTCCAATGATGCGGAAGGAAGACGACGGGTGTGATAAGGATGTGTACGTGTTGATTCCATCCTAGTCTTACCAAAGCGGATCCCCTCTTGATAGTACGGTGACTCCTACGAAACTAGTCCACCAACAATGAAATGAAGGAGCTACACCGTCTTGAATAAAACACCAAGGGGAGGTAACCGTCTCATGCCAATGGATGAATCTCTGAAAGAACTTAATGCACACGATTAGCCCGCAAAAGCATTGTCATCAATCACCAAAACCACTTGGGGATAAATATGCCCTTACAAATGCTGTGTACCAGACATGATGTGTGCCTTGCTATTAGCTTAGCAGGGAGGTACCAAAGTAATCCAAGAGTGGATCACTAGACAGTGGTCAAGCACATCCTGAAATACCTGAAAAGGACTAAGGATATTTTTCTCGTTTATGGAGGTGACAAAGAGCTCGTCGGAAATGGTTACGTCGATGCAAGCATTGACAGTGATCCAGACGATTCTAAATCACAAACCGGATACATGTTTACATTAAACGGTCGAGCTGTCAGTTGGTGCAGTTCTAAACAAAGCGTCGTGGCGGGATCTACGTGTGAAGCGGAGTACATAGCTGCTTCGGAAGCAGAAAATGAAGGAGTCTGGATGAAGGAGTTCATATCCGAACTAGGTGTCATACCTAGTGCATCGGGTCCAATGAAAATCTTTCGTGACAATACTGGTGCAATTGCCTTGGCAAAGGAATCCAGATTTCACAAGAGAACCAAGCACATCAAGAGATGTTTCAATTCCATCCGGGATCAAGTCCAGGTGGGAGAAATAGAGATTTGCAAAATACATACGGATCTGAATGTTGCAGACCCGTTGACTAAGCCTCTTCCACGAGCAAAACATGATCATCACCAAGACTCCATGGGTGTTAGAATCATTATTGTGTAATCTAGATTATTGACTCTAGTGCAAGTGGGAGACTGAAGGATATATGCCCTAGAGGCAATAATAAAGTTATTATTTATTTCCTCATATCATGATAAATGTTTATTATTCATGCTAGAATTGTATTAACCGAAAACATAATACATGTGTCACTAGTATGCCTCTAGTTGACTAGCTCATTGATCAATGATGGTTAAGTTTCCTAGCCATAAGACATGAGTTGTCATTTGATTAATGAGATCACATCATTAGGAGAATGATGTGATTGACTTGACCTATTCTGTTAGCTTAGCACTTGATCGTTTAGTTTACTGTTATTGCTTTCTTCATGACTTATACATGTTCCTATGACTATGAGATTATGCAACTCCCGATTACTGGAGGAACACTTTGTGTGCTACCAAACGTCACAACGTAACTGGGTGATTATAAAGGTGCTCTACAGGTGTCTCCGATGGTGTTCGTTGAGTTGGCATAGATCGAGAATAGGATTTGTCACTCCGATTCTCAGAGAGGTATCTCTGGTCCCTCTCGGTAATGCACATCACTATAAGCCTTGCAAGCAATGTGACTAATGAGTTAGTTACGGGATGATGCACTACGGAATGAGTAAAGAGACTTGCCGGTAACGAGATTGAGCTAGGTATTGAGGTACCGATGATCGAATCTCGGGCAAGTAACATACCGATGACAAAGGGAACAATGTATGCTGTTATGCGGTTTGATCGATAAAGATCTTCGTAGAATATGTGGGAACCAATATGAGCATCCAGGTTCCACTATTGATTATTGACCGGAGACGTGTCTCGGTCATGTCTACATAGTTCTCGAACCCGTAGGGTCCGCACGCTTAAAGTTCTGTGACAATTGGTATTATGAGTTTTTGTGTTTTGAAGTACCGAAGGTAGCTCAGAGTCTCTGATGTGATCACAGACATGAAGAGGTGTCTCGAAATGGTCGAGACGTAAAGATCGATATATTGGATGACTATATTTGGACACCAGAAGTGTTTGGGAGGTTTCGGACATTTACCGGAGTACCGAGGGGTTACCGGAACCCCCCGGGGAGTATATTCGGCCTAATGGGCCTTAGTGGAGAAGAGGAAGGGCGGCCAGGGCAGACCGCACGCCCCCCCTCTAGTCCGAATTGGACAAGGAGGGGGGGGGGGTGCCCCCTTGCCTTCCTCCTCTCTCCTTCCCCCCCTTCTCCTACTCCTACTAGGAAAGGAGGAGTCCTACTCCCGGTGGGAGTAGGACTCCCCACTTGGTACGCCCTCCTCCTTTGGCTGGCCGCCTCCCCCCTAGCTCCTTTATATACGGGGGTAGGGGGCACCCCATAGACATAACAATTAATCATTGATCTTTTAGCCGTGTGCGGTGCCCCCTCCGCCATAATCCACCTCGGTCATATCGTAGCGGTGCTTAGGCGAAGCCCTGTGTCGGTAGCTTCATCAACATCGTCACCACGCCGTCGTGCTGATGAAACTATCCCTCGAGCTCTAGTGGATCATGAGTTCACGGGACGTCACCGAGCTGAACATGTGCTGAACGCGGAGGTGCCGTACGTTCGGTAATGAAGATTGGTCGATCATGAAGACGTACGACTACATCAACCGCGTTGTCATAACGCTTCTGCTTAATTGTCTACAAGGGTATGTGGATGACACTCTCCCCTCCCGTTGGTATGCATCACCATGATCTTGCGTGTGCGTAAGAATTTTTTTGAAATTACTACGTTCGCCAATAGATCGGTATTATGAGTTTATGTGTTTTGATGTACCGATGGTTGTTCGGAGTCCCAGATGTGATCCCGGACATGACGAGGAGTCTCGAAATGGTTGATACATAAAGATTGATATATTGGAAGGCTATGTTTGGACACCGGAAAGGTTCCGAGTGGTTCGGGCATTTTTCTGGAGTACCGGGAGGTTATCGGAACCCCCCGGGGAATTAATGGGCCTTAATGGGCCATGGTGGAAGAGAGGAGGAGGGGGCCAAGGTGGGCAGCCCCCCAAGCCCAATCCGAATTGGGAAGGGGGCCGGCCCCCCTTTCCTTCTCTCCCTCTCGCTCTTCCTTCTTTTCCTACTCCAACTAGGGAAGGGGGAAACCTACTCCTACTGGGAGTAGGACTCCCCCTCTTGGGTGCACCATAGAGGGACGGCCCTCCCCTACTCCACTCCTTTATATACGGGTGAAGGGGCACCCCATAGACACACAAATTGATTGTTTAGCCATGTGAGGTTGAGGGAGTCCTGGATTAGGGGGTATCCGGACAGCCGGACTGTGTACAACGTCCGGACTATTGAAGCGTGAAGATACAAGACTCAAGACTTCGGCTTGTGTCCGGATGGGACTCTCCTTGGCGTGGAAGGCAAGCTTGGTGATCCGGATATTGTGTTTCCTTCCTTGTAACCAACTCCATGTAAACCCTAGCCCTCTCCGGTGTCTATATAAACCGGAGAGGTTGGTCCTTAGAAGGCCGATCACAATTACAATCATACCATCGTAGGCTAGCACTTAGGGTTTAGCCTCTACGATCTCGTGGTAGATCTACTCTTGTACTACCCATATCTTCAATATTAATCAAGCAGGAATTAGGGTTTTACCTCCATCGAGAGGGCCCGAACCTGGGTAAACATCTGTGTCCCTTGCTTCCTGTTACCATCAGCCTTGACGCACAGATCGGGACCCCCTACCCGAGATCCGCTGGTTTTGACACCGACATTGGTGCTTTCATTGAGAGTTCCTCTGTGTCATTGCAACAGGGCTTGATGGCGCCTCCAATCGTCAATGACACGGTCCAGGGCGAGACCTTTCTCCCCGGATAGATCTTCGTGTTCGGCGGCTTCGCACTGCGGGCCAATTCGCTTGGCCATCTGGAGCAGATCGACAGTTACGCCCCTGGCCATCAAATCAGGTTCGGAAACTTGAACTACATGACGGATATCCGCGGAGACTTGATCTTCGACGGATTCGGGCCCGCGCCAGGAACATCGGACAGTCACGATGAGCATGGCGTGGACCTGATATCGGACAACACTTGGGATTTCACCCCTGCAGTAGCCCCGGACTCAAATCCGGAGCAGGCATCGTTGTCTAGGGACGGAGGGATGGACCCCTCCCCGCAGGCCGTACACTCATCGGCGTTAGAGCCGAACACAGGCCGCACTTCTGAGGAAGCCTGTGACTCCGGGCCCCCGGATTCGTATCCGGTTGTAGGTCCCAGTCCGCGCGCTCCCGAGCCGACCAAGCCTGGTTGGGCCCCGGTAATGGAGTTCACCGCTGCGGACATCTTCCAGCACTCTCCCTTTGGCGACATGCTAAACTCATTAAAACTCTCTCTTTGACAAAGAATTCCGGGCTGAACTATGACCGGCTCGAATGAGAAGCAGGTGACGAAGAAATTCGTTACCCACCCACCACCCACTTCATAGCAACGGTTGATTATTTAACCGACGTGCTTGACTTCGACTCCGAAGGCATCGACGGTATGAACGACGATGCAGGAGAAGATTCAGAATTTATGGGGTACCGGACTTCCTCCTCGTCACACGACATATACATGGTGGATACTCCCAAGGAGGATGACGGGGACAATCTGGAAGATAAAACCCCCGGGCAAAAGCCAAAGCGACGGCGCAGACACCGTTCCAAGTCCAGCAACAGTAAAAACATCAGCAAGAGCGCCAGAAGGATCGATACTCCGGTCAACCCCGAAGGCAACAACGACCATATGGAACCAGCGATGGAGCAGGACGAACCAGGTCACGCCGAACACAGTTCGGAGCAGACGCCCGAGGACAATGATCCAGAGGGACGAGTTCATCAAACTGGCCCAGGACAAGAAGACAGTTCGGACGATGATGCATTCATCATTCCGGAAGAACGCGTGGAATGAGAGAACATCCACAGAAAGCTTATGGCGACAGCGACAAGTCTGAAGAAGCAGAAGCAACGGCTCAAGGCCGCACAGGAAACACTCAGCCGCAGATGGAACAAAGTGCTAGACATTGAAGAAAGATATGGCGACGATCGCCATACAAAGAGCTATCCAAAACGCAAGCTACTGCCGGAATTCGACGACGAGGCCGTTCCACCAAACACTAATACGACCAGGAGGCCCAACTTACCGCTCCACAACCGCAACAGAACGGCCACCGATGCCGCGCGTGATCTACGTGATCACCTGGATGAGAAGGCCGGTGCAGCTAGATCCATCTACGGATCTAAAGGACACACCCCGGCGAGGGACTATGGTCACCAAAACGATCACACCAATCAAATACCAGTTCGGAATAAACACCGAACACAACAACAGCCGACGGCATGCCACAGTACGTCCAAATACAGAGGGGCTGCTCACCCCCTGTGCTTTACTGATGAAGTACTGGACCATGAATTCCCACAGGGCTTTAAACCTGTGAACATAGAGGCATACGACGGAACGACAGACCCAGGGGTCTGGATCGAGGACTTTATCCTGCACATACACATGGCTCGTGGGGATGACCTCCACGCCATCAAATACCTCCCCCTCAAACTGAAGGGACCAGCTCGGCACTGGTTGAAAAGCCTCCTCCTCGGCAATGGCTGGGAGGAACTCGAGGACGCTTTCAGGGCCAATTTTCAAGGGACTTATGCCCGGCCTCTGGATGCTGATGATTTAAGTCACATAATCCAACAACCCGGAGAGTCCGCATGCAAGCTTTGGAATAGATTCCTCACTAAGAAGAATCAAATTGTTGATTGTCCGGATGCCGAAGCCTTAGCGGCATTCAAACATAGCATCTGTGACGAGTGGCTCGCCAGACACCTCGGACAAGAAAAGCCTAGGACAATGGCAGCCCTAACAAGCCTTATGACCCGCTTTTGCATGCGCGAAGATAGCTGGCTAGCTCGTAAAGGCACCAGCGACCCCAGCACATCCGAAATAAGGGATGGCAACAGGAAGCCACGGCGTAATAAAAACAAACGCCAAAACAAGGAAAAGAGCCCGGATAACACAACAGTTAATGCCAGATTCAGGGGCTCTCGACCTAACCAGCAAAATAAGCCATCTAAAGGCAGTAAAGAGGGACCGTCCGGTCTGAACAGAGTCCTGGACAGACTATGCCAAATTCATGGCACCCCGACAAACCTGCGAACCACACACACAGAGAGTGCTGGGTCTTCAAGCAGGCCGGCAAACTAAACGCCGAACACAAGGGAAGGGAAACACCAAGTGAAGACGAGGATGAACCTCGCCAGCCGAACACTGGGGGACAAAAAAATTCCCGCCAGAGGTTAAAAAAGCAAACATGATCCACGCGACTTGCACATCCTTGAGAAGGCACGAACGCGCCCATAAAGACGCGCGCGATATAGATCCCATCGTACCCACACCTAACTACTGGATGTCTTATCCGATCACCTTCGATCACCTGGATGGTCGAACTAGTATTCAGCGCGAAGGATCATATGCCTTGGTGCTTGACCCAATAATCGACGGATACCATCTCACCCACATCCTCATGGATGGCGGCAGCAGTCTCAATTTAATATATGAGGACACTGTCCGCAGGATGGGGATAGACCCATCCAGAATCAGTAAAATCAACACCACCTTTGAAGGGGTGATACCAGGCGTTGAAGCCTACAGCAGGGGCTCCGTCATACTGGAGGTAACATTCGGCTCTCCAAGCAACTCCAGAAGCTAAGAACTACTCTTTATCATCGCACCCTTCCAAAGCAACTATCATGCATTGCTTGGAAGAACGGCCTTCGCCCGCTTTAACGCATTGCCGCACTATGGCTACCTTACACTCAAGATGCCCGATCCATGTGGCGTCATCACCGTTAGCGGAATAACAGAGCGCTCTTCGCGCGCAGAGGAACATACGACGGCCCTAGCGGCCGGACTGTAAGCGGCCTCTAACATAAAAACATGATTGGTCGTTAAGACCACAGACACGGTTAGACGAGTCCGGCAGCCCATATCGAACCAGGGCACCGTATATGTAATCCTATAGCGGATACCAGGGGCTATAAACACGTAATAAAGCCCCACACTTGGCTCAACCTTATTGGCAGGACAACATCTTACACTTTTACTATCCATCGCATACTTACTTTGCACTCTCCTACGAGTTTCCTTTTTCCGCAGACAACGTTCGCGCGATACCCTTCCAGGCTGCGGCACAACGGAGACAAAGGCGCAGACGTGCAGTAGGGCCCTGTTCAACAGGTTTCTTTTTAGATTAAGCCCCTGTGTAAACCTTTTCTATTGCCTCTTGTTGCTTAGCCATCCCATGGGTTCCATACCCACAGAGGATACTGCCGTTTTTGGCATTTCGCCACGACAGATCAACGCTCGTACCTGGAAACACAGGGGTTATAATGAATGGGCATTCTTGAGCCCATCATCTATTACAAAGTCCGAATACCTTCGGGAGTGTTCGGCTTCACGAGTTTGGCCTTATATACATCAGCTCCGAATCATGTCTTTGGTCAAATGTTGGGTTTGCCCGGCTCCTGGGTTTGCCGCCTTACGTTCCGTTATTATCGGCTAAGGTGGCCAAAGCAGAACTACTACGATTGTGCCCTGGTTATTCCGGATGAGCACCTCAGTAGAGAAAGACGAAAACTGACTGTCATGATGCAGCGAGAGACTGTTCAACCACTCGAAGACTCACCGGAATCTTTAGGATTCCTCCGCATTAACGAAGGGCCGTTTTCCGGCCATGTACATACGCGCCCGTATTCGGATGCACGCGAAGGTACAAGGGGCTACATAGTAACCCCAACGTTAGAACCCCGTGGCTAAGCGAAAGTGTTACAGCTATATAGTCGGGTTGCCTAGTTCGACGTGCGATCACCTCCTTTATGGACCAATACGTTGGATCAAGTGTGACTAAGCATATTTTTTGCGAACACCCCCGCATTGTATGCGTGGGGCTGAAGCCAACGACTGCTAACTTTTGGATT
>NC_041385.1:206396662-206425702 GCF_002162155.2 Triticum dicoccoides
CGCACAGGGGACACAATCATATTTTCAGGCAAACAGTATAAATATAGCCTTATAATCAAAATAAACATTATTTTTACAATGATTCGACTCATCACTCAAACAAGACATTCTTCGAGCACTGCGCCTTTATTAGGCGGGCACCCTCTGTGACCTGCGCCAAGTAGTGCTCGGCCGGATATTGGCCACCCACCGGATCCTGGACCGCTATAATGGTGGCATCCATATCTGTCCAATAGGCTTTAACGCAGGCAAAAGCCATCCGTGCACCATCTATGCATGCCGACCTTCTCATGGCATCGATCCGGGGCACGACCCCAAGGAATTGTTGCACCAAGCCAAAGTAACTGTCTGGCTTAGGCCCCTTAGGCCAAATATGGTCTATTACAGACCGCATTGCAAGCCCGGACAGCCTGTGGAGCTCCGCTACAGCAGCCATCTTGTCACTTAACGGCAGCGGGCGAGTGGGAGCATGGAATTGCGACCAGAAAAGCTTCTCCACTTCCTTATCACCTTGATCTTTGAAGAACTCGGCAGCGTCAGCTGTACTCTTTGCTAGATCCGCATATGCGTCCGCCAGACTCCAGCGTCCATCCAGGGGAGCGTACTTCGGATCGAAGAACTTCATCCGCAGCAAATAGGAGCCCCCAGCCGCGATTTTACTGGCCTGTTGAAGCTCCTCCCGTGCGCCCCTGAGCTTGGTCCATATTTCCTTGGTGGCATTAAGTGCCTTGATCAGGTCGGCCGATTTATCCTCATGCTCCTTTTTCAGGAACTCATACCGGTCAGCAGCATTTTTTAACTCAACAGCCATTTCGGCTGTCTTTTCCTTGCTTCAGCGATGAGCAGCCTGTTCGGCCCTCAATTCCTCGGCCGCCTTTAGGGCAGCCGCATTGCTCACCCGAGCTTGTTCCTTGGCTAGAGCAAGTTCCGCCCTCAGGGCCTCCACGGCAGCAGCACCATCTGCAGTCCAAACATATTACATTAATATATGCCACCTTAATATTTTCCTATACAAAGGAAGACAGGGCACATACCTTGTGATTTATCCAGCCGCTCATTCACTAGCGTGATATCGGCATCAATCGACCCAATTTGCCTCGTCAGTTCGGCAACTTCAAGGGATGGGCCGGCGGCCGGACCCACAGGTACCTGCACATATTTAGAACACAAATTATTGGTTTATGATCCCCCGTTTGCCGCCTACGGCGGGCAACCAGAGTCTCATGGGCTACTATCTATATGGTGTATTCTTCACTACATACCTCAAAGCCTCTAAGAAGGATTGTAAATGCTTCATTCAAACTGCCGATACCGGATGAAATCTTCTGGAGCACCGCGCTCATTAATGAGCGGTGCTCCTCCAAGAGCGTAGCTCGCACCAGTAAGCCCGTCAGTACGTCCGGCCGGACATTGAACTGCGCCGGACCCTTCCCATCGCCACTCGTGGGAGCCAAACGCCCCGGGCTCAGGGGGGCTGACGCATTAACTTCCGGCTTCAGCGGATCCGGACTCCTCCGTGACGACACCTCGGTGTCGCCCGCTTCATGACCCGAAGAGGTAGGTGGGGTCTCTCTCTCCATCATCTCCGGAGGAAGATCCCCCAAAGACGAACTCTGTCGAGAATAGCTGCTAGCCGGACTGCAAAAAATGAATCCTGGTTATTGATCTAGGAGAAGCACAATACCTTCGAATTAACGATTGACTTACAGCTTGATGGTGGGCTGTCCCGTTGGTGGGCATAACGCGGTGAGGATGCCCGTCGCGGCAGATCCCCTTGGTGATACCTTCTTCCCTAGTTTAGGCGTTTCCACCTCCAAGTCTTCGGAGGCGACCCTCTTCTTCCCGCGCGGGGAGGAGGCCTTAGCCTCCCCTCCCCGACTATCCTCCTTGGGGGAGGTAACAATTCCCCCGGTTCGGATGCGTAGCGTGTGGGGTTCGGTTTCTTCATTCCTCCCCTTGTCTTTCCCCGAGGGCATTCTGCTGAGTACCCGGTCGAGCATCTTGGCCATGGTAGGGGCGAGTGAGCCTTCGGGAAGTGGCGCCAGACACCTGATTCTCTCCGCCTTGCCGAGCCATTCCTGGCCGCGGATGATTTCAGAATAAACAATTATGACAAATTCAAAACAGGGTGTCCGGTATCAAGGATACTTACTTGGCTATCTAGGCGATTGCAGCTTAGGCCCGCATCCTCGGCGGTGTCGGGACACTCTACTTTCTGTCCGAAGAATAATTTGCACATCTCTTCGAGCTTCAAGCCGAAGAAGTGCTTGACAGTCCGCGGACCCTCCGGATTGAACTCCCACATCCAGAGAGGCCGGAGTTGGCACAGCAACATCCGTCGGATTAACATCACTTGCATTATGCTGACGAGGTTAATATCCCTCTCAAGAAGCTCCCGGATGCGATTCTGCAGTACTGGTACATCACCAGTGGGCCCCCAATTCCGTCCTACGTCTGTCCAAGACGCCAACTATGATGGAGGGCCCGAGCGGAACTCGGGGGCAGCCACCCACTTTGTGCCTCTGGGAGCCATGACATAAAACCACCTCCATTGCCATACATTGGATACTTCTGGGAAAGAACCCTCTGGCCATGGGGCATCGGCGTTCCTTCTTATTACGGCACCTTCGCACTCAGCATGTCGCCCCTCGATCATCTTCGGCTTCACACTGAAGGCCTTAAGCCATAAGCCGAAGTGTGGGGTGACGTGGAGAAAAGCCTCGCACACGATAATGAACGACGAGATATGGAGGATAGCGTCTGGAGCCAGATCATGAAAATCCAACCCATAATAGAACATGAGCCCCCTCACAAAGGGGTCGAGGGTGAAGCCCAAGCCGCGGAGGAAGTGCGGGACAAAAATGATGCACTCATTAGGCTCCGGTGTGGGGATGAGCTGCCCTGGAGCAGGAAGCCTGTGTTGGATGTCGGCGGTCAGGTATCCGACCTCCCTAAGCTTCGCAATGTCGTCCTCTTGAATCGAGGAGGCCACCCACCGGCCTTGAGGGATGGATCCAGACATATTGGAGGATCTGGGGTGTTGAAGCTTGGGTTTCGGGTGCTAGAACTCGAGGTACGAGAAGGCGTGAGGAAGGTGGAAAAGAGGCATAGGCCTCGACCCCTTTATAAAGAGGGTGAATATCAAGAGTCCTCGGTGTGACCGTTTGAGGCTTATCTAAAAACACACGGAGTTATACCAACAGCCGTCATGGGGTCACGCACACCCATATTTAGGGAAAATCCCATAATAAGAGGAACACGATCTTTGCCTCGATGGGACGTGCCAATAAAACTGCCTCGTAACACGAGTCAAGGTGGGGTAAGAAACGTCGGTTCGCGTTGGACCAGGCCACGATGCAAGGGCACGACGCCCTAAGATTGCCAGCGGATCGGGTTTATGCTATGTGAAGATCATCTTGCAGATCCGGACACGGTCTATGTGTTCGCTAACTACTTTGGAGTATTCGGAGAAGGAACCCGCCTTGCAATGCCGAAGACAATGCTGCGCGCCAGACTCATTGTCATTGAAGCCTGGTTCAGGGGCTACTGAGGGAGTCCTGGATTAGGGGGTATCCGGATAGCCGGACTATGTACAACGTCTAGACTATTGAAGCGTGAAGATACAAGACTCAAGACTTCGGCTCATGTCCGGATTGGACTCTCCTTGGCGTGGAAGTCAAGCTTGGTGATCCGGATATTGTGTTTCCTTCCTTGTAACCGACTCCATGTAAACCCTAGCCCTCTCCGGTGTCTATATAAACCGGAGAGGTTGGTCCTTAGAAGGCCGATCACAATTACAATCATACCATCATAGGCTAGCTTTTAGGGTTTAGCCTCTACGATCTTGTGGTAGATCTACTCTTGTACTACACATATCTTCAATATTAATCCAACAGGAAGTAGGGTTTTACCTCCATCGAGAGGGCCCGAACCTGGGTAAACATCTGTGTCCCTTGCTTCCAGTTACCATCAGCCTTGACGCACAGATAGGGACCCCCTACCCGAGATCCATCGGTTTTGACACCGACAGCGGTGCCCCCCTACATAGAGTTCCACGTTGGTCAAGTGTGTTGACCATATAACATCACAACATGCCCTGCAAGAACAAGTTAGACGTCATCTACTTTGTTGTTGCTAGTTTTACATGGATGCTATGGGCTTAGCAAGAACCATTCTTACCTACGCATCAAAAACCACAACGATTTTTCGTCAAGTGTGTTGTTTTAACCTTCAACAAGGACCGGGCGTAGCCACACTCGATTCAACTAAAGCTGGAGAAACAGACACCCACTAGCCACCTGTGTGCGAAGCACGTTGGTAGAATCAGTCTCGCGTAAGCGTATGCGTAATGTTGGTTTGGGCCGCTTCATCCAACAATACCGCCGAATCAAAGTATGACATGCTGGTAAGCAGTATGACTATTATCGCCCACAACTCTTTGGGTTCTACTCGTGCATATAACATCTATGCATAGACTTGGCTCGGATGCCACTATTGGGGAACACAGTAATTTCAAAAAATTCCTACGATCACGCAAGATCTATCTAGGTGATGCATAACAACGAGACGGGAGAGTGTTGTCTACATACCCTCATAGACCGAAAGCGGAAGCGTTATGACAACGCGGTTGATGTAGTCGTACGTCTTCACGATCCGACCGATCCTAGCACCGAACGTATGACACCTCCGCGATCTGCACACGTTCAGCTCGGTGACGTCCCACAAACTCTAGATCCAGCTGAGGTCGAGGGAGAGTTTCGTCAGCACAATGGCATGATGACGGTGATGATGAAGTTACCGACGCAGGGCTTCGCCTAAGCACTACAACGATATGACCAAGGTGGAAATCTGTGGAAGGGGGCACCGCACACGGCTAAACAATCAACTTGTGTGTCTATGGGGTGCCCCCTTTATATAAAGGAGTGGAGGAGGGGAGGGCCAACCCTCTCTATGGCGCGCCCAAGGGGGGAGTCCTACTCCTAGTAGGAGTAGGTTCCCCCCTTCCCTAGTTGGAGTAGGAGAAGAAGGAAGAGGGAGAGGGAGATAAGGAAAGGGGGGCCGCCCCCCCTCCCAATTCGGATTGGGCTTGGGAGGGGCGCCCCCACCTTGGCCGCCTCCTCCTCTCTTCCACCATGGCCCCTTAACTCCCCGGGGGGTTCTGGAAAAATGCCCGAACCACTCGGAACCTTTCCGGTGTCCAAACATAGCCTTCCAATATATCAATCTGTATGTCTCGACCATTTCGAGACTCCTCGTCATGTCCGTGATCAGATCTGGGACTCTGAACATCCTTCGGTACATCAAAACACATAAACTCATAATAAAAATCGTCATTGAACGTTAAGCGTGCGGACCCTACGGGTTCGAGAACTATGTAGACCTGATCGAGACTCATCTCCAGTCAATAACCAATAGCGGAACCTGGATGCTCATATTGTCTCCTACATATTCTACAAAGATCTTTATCGGTCAAACGCATAACAACATACGTTGTTCCCTTTGTCATCGCTGTGTTACTTGCCCGAGATTCGATCGTCGGTATCATCATACCTAGTTCAATCTTGTTACTGACAAGTCTCTTTACTCGTTCCGTAATGCATCAACCCGTAACTAACTCATTAGTCACAATGCTTGCAAGGCTTATAGTGATGTGCATTACCGAGAGGGCCCAGAGATACCTCTCCGAAACACGGAGTGACAAATCCTAATCTCGATCGATGCCAACCCAACAAACACCATCGAAGACACCTATAGAGCATCTTTATAATCACCCAGTTATGTTGTGACGTTTGTTATCACACTAAGTGTTCCTTCGGTATTCGAGAGTTGCATAATCTCATAGTTATAGGAACATGTATAAGTTATGAAGAAAGCAATAGCAATAAACAAAACGATCATAGTGCTAAGCTAACGGGTGGGTCAAGTCAATGACATCATTCTCGAATGATGTGATCCCGTTCATGAAATGACAACTCCTGTCTATGGCTAGGAAACTTAACCATCTTTGATTAACGAGCTAGTCAAGTAAAGGCATACAAGTGACACTCTGTTTGTCTATGTATTCATACATGTACTAAGTTTCCGGTTAATACAATTCTAGCATGAATAATAAACATTTATCATGATATAAGGAAATATAAATAACAACTTTATTATTTCCTCTAGGGCATATTTTCTTCATATTCAGCAACCGAACAATCTAACTTCTAATGACAAATCAAACATGCAGATGGATGCTCAAGCAAAAGATATCATCTTCTGTAGTCTATCAAAAGATATTTTCTTTCGCTTCCAAAGGCTCGATACTGCCAAACAATTCTGGGATGCCATCGAAATTTTTCATGAAGAGTTCATTACCAGAACAGACCCTCACACTCAAATGCTTCGTGCAATGTTTGCCTAGGTCTGGAAGCCTTCAAAAAGAAAGTGCTATGGAGCTCACTGATCGGCTAACAAATATTGTGAAAGACTTCATGAGCAAAGAATAACTGATATCACCGATAAAGATGTTGTCAACAAGCTGCTTAGTGCTCTTGACGAAACCTTCAATCCCATCGTAGCAGAAATCAAGCAATGACTAGATTATGAAGAACTTCACTATGTCGAGATCATGACGCTGCTATCACTTCACAAAGAAAAGATGGAATTGGAGAATGCTGATCAAGAATCTTCTTCGGATGGTGAAGGAGATGTTCTCTCACACGATTGCAGTTCACAAGAAGAAGAAGATGTCGAGAATCAACACTCTATCGCCAGAGAAATGGAAATGTTCACCCAAAGGCTAAGTGATCTCAGAAGACAAAACATGTATCTTGTGAATGATGATGATGATGATGATGACACGCCTGAATCTTCACTACAACTACCTCCAAAAGATGTAAAGTGCTTCAAGTGCGAACAATTCGGTCATGTCATCGCAGACTGTCTCTGCTGGGAAGGAAAACTAAGCAACAGATGGAAGTATCTTCACTGCAATGGGCTCACTCAAATGGATCGTCACACTAAGCCCTCGAAGAAAAATCAACCATCCTCATCTACTTTGACGAGACCAGCCACTGACGTGAAAACCAGAGCTACCATCGTGTCTAATATGAAGAGTGTCGTGCGATTAACACGTCAAATGTCCTAGTGAGAGGACTTAGTCGTGGAGCCATCGGAACGAGATTAGCTTTTAAAGGGGTTAAACCGGACAAAGGACACGGGGAGTTTATATTGGTTCGGCCCCTTGCGGTGAAGGTAAAATCCTACGATCTAGTTGGGGTGGAATTGATGGGGTCTCGATGAGCACGGAGCGAATCCGCTTTACCTATCTCTCGAGTTGTTGTTTCTTGTCCCTGAACCGCCTCCAGGTCGTCCCTTTATATACACAAGTTGACGCCCGGCGGTTTATAGAACACCGAGGCCGGCTCATACATGTGTCCGGCTCGGTTTCTACTTTTTCCTAACTTACAACACAAGTTACATATCTCATGGCGGTTTATGACTATGGGCCCTAATCCGCCCTTGGACCCTAGGCCTTTTAAGCTTCAATAGTAAAGTGACATATTCCTTATCTTCATGGGCTTCAATACGGATGAGCATAACCCGGACCCTCCTGGGCGGTTTATACTTAGAGTTATATCCCCAACATTAGGCCCCAGAATGATTTGAACCTGTTCATGTTAATCTTCAACATTTAGGGAAAAACTCCTTGAATATCCTCGTATGATCCTTGTAAACCGCCATGACGTCTCCTCCATATGAACTTGGTAAACCGCCACGACGTCATCTTCTAAGATTATAATAAATCTCAGTGACGTCATCTCTGTATAAAAAACCTGTAAATACTTTCTTTTCATTAACACCCCTCCGAAAACCGAGGCGACAGCTGTGTCAGATATCCATTTTTTGGTTCCTCGATTCCCGCGCCTGTCACTTATCCCTTTGCCTTATAAATATGGCCAAGGGTCATTTTTTCCTTTCCCCTTCATGCCCCTTCACCTCATCGTCTTCCTTGCGTTGCCTCAGAGCTTCGAGCGCAGCCGCCGCCGTCAACCTTCGCTTCCGCACCGCCACGGGCCGCTGCATCAACCTGATCGGACCAGAGAAAACGCGACGCCTCCTCCGCTGTTCAGCAGCATCAGTAAGTACTTCTCTTCTCATATAACAGATCTGCATTAGGGTTTCCGTTGTTCATCTGTGTTCTTCACTGTTCCTCGCTTTCTTCTTTTAGATCGCATAGCTTGATCTGAATCTGATAGTAAAGGCGAGGCAACAATAGTTTAGCCTCCGTTTCCAATCACAGAAAATACCCTTCTCTGCATAAGATCCCATCTGAGCATATGTGTTACTCTGCTTTCATGATTATAGGTTTAAAATTTATCTCCTTTTTAGAACCGCGGTAGATCCAAAATTACAATACCAACTTGTGAAATCTGTTTATACAACACTTAGGAATTTTTTAGATCTGTAACTTCCACACCATTGTAGGCGGTTTATACTTTTAGGAAATGATAACCCACTAGGTACCATTAGCCCTCTTTTTAAACCGCCAATTCATCCTTAGTATAAAACTCCGGGTTATCACACGCACAGGTTTCCATTTGTTTTTCCTGTCTTTTAAACCGAATTGTCTACATCAATCAAAACCTTAAACCGGCCTTGGTCCTCTTTTCCAGCTTCCTGCTCAAATGGCCAAGACGTTTTATGCTTGCAATTGGGTCCCTTCCCGGGTTACTGAAGAGCAATTGACTGGGTATGTTGTGACTAGCGCTTTAGCGAGCAAGGAAACCATCCATTAGAGAGTCCCCGGTTTAGAGAATCCTCCTGAGCCTCAAGATGGAGAAGTGGTTGTTTTTACTGATCATCTGAACTGAGGGTTCAGCCCTCCCGGATCAAAGTTCTTTCGTGATGTTCTTGCTAGCTTCCAACTCCACCCTCAAGATATTGGACCAAACTCTGTGTCCAATATTTGCGATTTCCAAGTGTTTTGTGAGGCCTATCTTTAGGAAGCACCCATCGTTGAACTGTTTGGAGACGGCCCCAAGATTTCTTTTATTTGAACCGTCGCACAGAATTCACAGATGGCCCCAACACTGAGCTTGGTGGGATGGCGATTCAAAATGGGAGAGATGTCAATTTCCCTCACGCCAAGCTTCATAGTCACCCCAAGGACTAGAATCAGACTTGGTTTTATTGCAAAGACACATCTCCATGTGGCGAAAATCCTCTGCCGGGTTACCGCCCTCACCTTCTTAGCAATACTCATCCGTTCCCTCAAAGGCTGACTGCCAAAGAACGGTCCAACTATGCACCACAACTCTCCAAACTCAGAGCCTTTGTGGCAAACGGTTTAACATGTGTTGATTTCGTCCGCTGCTAGATATCTTGGAGCGTTCTGCCTTTAAGCCGGCGCCCGGGATTAATGTGTGAGTACACAGGGGACCTAAAAGATCCTCAATGTCATATTGATATTCAGCTAACAGAGGATGAAGTCACTGAAGCTGTTAAGAAAATACTGAATGAACCGGAAGCTGTCTGCAGTCAAGTAGGGCTTAGTCCCTTCTGCACTTCCAATAAACCGCCAGCTGTAAGAGTTGCCTTATTTTTACCTTAATCCGTCCTTTCTTAATATCCCTTTATAATTTCTTATCCATCTGTGCAGGGTGATGATCCTTTCTGGAAGAAGAAATCTCAAGATAAACCGGCCAAGCCCCAGGACAAACCTGCAAGAGCACCCGGCAGCAAGACTAAGGCTACAAAGAGGCCAGTGAAGAAGAAAACCGCCGAACCCTCTAATTTTCCCAATGATGAAGAGCTTGATGATCCGGACTTAGAGGTAGAATTAGATTCACTTGGTTCTTTTTTCATGCACCTCATTGACAATGATTATTATCAGGATGATGCGGAAGCTAGCCACGCTAGTGATGCAGAGGTAATTGTTCCATCCTCCGATTCAAATCATGTGGCAGTACCAAAACTTTGTCGAGCAGTCCGGAAAATAAAATGTTCACACCCTCTTGCTCATTTGGATCCGCACTATTCTTTGAGGACACAGCAGCAAGAAGCTCGCCGCATAACTCGGCACAGTGGTCAAGTGGTTACCTCTTCCGGTTTACCATATTCCCCGGTTCGCAAGCGTCGTCAAGAGGTCTCTTGTACTTCTAATAAACTTTATCCCAAGGCGGGTTACTTCCGATATCCTCTTAATCCGTCTGACTCGAATTATAGGGAACTTCCAATTCCTCCTCCGGCGATTCATCGACTCCACAGATGCCTCCTCTCAAGACTGTCCCTGGGTAAGCATAATAGACTCAGTTTTGCCCCTTGCACCGGTTTATTGTACTAACCTCTGTATGAAGGAAATATGCCCTAGAGGCAATAATAAAGTTATTATTTATTTCCTTATTTCATGATAAATGTTTATTATTCATGCTAGAATTGTATTAACCGGAAACATAATACATGTGTGAATATATAGACAAACAGAGTGTCACTAGTATGCCTCTACTTGACTAGCTTGTTAATCAAAGATGGTTACGTTTCCTAACCATGGACAAAGAGTTGTTATTTGATTAACGGGATCACATCATTAGTTGAACGATCTGATTGACATGACTCATTCCGTTAGCTTAGCACCCGATCGTTTAGTATGTTGCTATTGCTTTCTTCATGACTTATACATGTTCCTATTACTATGAGATTATGCAACTCCCGTTTACCGGAGGAACACTTTGTGTTCTACCAAACGTCACAACGTAACTGGGTGATTATAAAGGTGCTCTACAGGTGTCTCCGAAGGTACTTGTTGGGTTGGCGTATTTCAAGATTAGGATTTGTCACTCCGAATGTCGGAGAGGTATCTCTGGGCCCTCTCGGTAATGCACATCACATAAGCCTTGCAAGCAATGCAACTAATGAGTTAGTTGCGAGATGATGTATTACGGAACGAGTAAAGACTTGCCGGCAGCGAGATTGAACTAGGTATTGGATACCGACGATCGAATCTCGGGCAAGTAACATACCGATGACAAAGGGAACAACGTATGTTGTTATGCGGTCTGACCGATAAAGATCTTCGTAGAATATGTAGGAACCAATATGGGCATCCAGGTCCCGCTATTGGTTATTGACCGGAGACGTGTCTCGGTCATGTCTACATTGTTCTCGAACCGTAGGGTCCGCACGCTTAAGGTTTCGATGACAGTTTTATTATGAGTTTATGAGTTTTGATGTACCGAAGGAGTTCGGAGTCCTGGATGAGATCGGGGACATGACGAGGAGTCTCGAAATGGTCGAGACGTAAAGATCGATATATTGGACGACTATATTCGGAGTTCGGAAAGGTTCCGAGTGATTCGGGTATTTATCGGAGTACCGGAGAGTTACGGGAATTCGCCGGGGAGAAGTATTGGGCCTTATTGGGCCATACGGGAAAGAGAGAGGGGTTGCCTAGGGCAGGCCGCGCACCCCCCCATGGCCTAGTCCGAATTGGACTAGGGGGAGGGGCCGCACCCCCTCCTTCCTTCCCTTCTCTCTTCCCCTTCCTTGTCTCCTACTCCTACTACTTGGAAGGTCTCCTAGTTGGACTAGGAAAGGGGGAATCCTACTCCCGGTGGGAGTAGGACTCCCCTAGGGCGCGCCATAGAGAGGGCCGGCCCTCCCCTCCTCCACTCCTTTATATACGGGGGCAGGGGGCACCCCATGACGCACAAGTTGATCATCGTGATCGTTCCTTAGCCGTGTGCGGTGCCCCCCTCCACGATATTACACCTCGGTCATATTGTAGCGGTGCTTAGGCGAAGCCCTGCGACAGTTGAACATCAAAATCGTCACCACGCCATCGTGCTGACGGAACTCCTCCCCGTACCTTTGCTGGATCGGAGTTCGGGGTGCGTCATCGAGCTGTACGTGTGTCAAGAACTCGGAGGTGCCGGAGTAACGGTGCTTGGATCGGTTGGACCGGGAAGACGTACGACTACTTCCTCTACGTTGCGTCAATGCTTCCGCTTCGGTCTACGAGGGTACGTAGACAACACTCTCCCCTCTCGTTGCTATGCATCATCATGATCTTGCGTGTGCGTAGGAATTTTTTTGAAATTACTACGTTCCCCAACAGTGGCATCCGAGCCTAGGTTTTATGGTTTGATGTTATATGCACGAGTAGAACACAAGTGAGTTGTGGGCGATATAAGTCATACTGCTTACCAGCATGTCATACTTTGGTTCGGCGGTATTGTTGGATGAAGCGGCCCGGACCGACATTACGCGTACGCTTACGCGAGACTGGTTCTACCGCCGTGCTTTGCACACAGGTGGCTAGCGGGTGTCAGTTCCTCCAACTTTAGTTGAACCGAGTGTGGCTACGCCCGGTGCTTGCGAAGGTTAAAACAGCACTAACTTGACGAACTATCGTTGTGGTTTTGATGCGTAGGTAAGAACGGTTCTTGCTCAGCCCGTAGCAGCCACGTAAAATTTGCAACAACAAAGTAGAGGACGTCTAACTTGTTTTTGCAAGGCATGTTGTGATGTGATATGGTCAAGACGTGATAAGATATAAGTTGTTGTATGAGATGATCATGTTTTGTTGAAGTTATCGGCAACTGGCAGAAGCCCTATGGATGTCTCTTTGTTGCATAAGATGCAAGTGCCAAATAATTGCATTACTTTATCGCTATATGATAGCAATAGTTGCAAGAGCAATAGTTGGTGAGACAACCATGTGATGACACATTGATATAGATCAAGATGATGAAGATCATGGTGTCGTGCCGGTGACAATAGAGATCATGACAGTACTTTGGAGATGGAGATCAAAGGCGCAAGATGATCATGGCCATATCATGTCACATATTTTGATTGCATATGATGTTTATCTATTATACATCTTATTCTTGCTTTGATTGACGGTAGCATTTTAAGATGATCTCTCACTAATTATCAAGAAGTGTTCTCCCTGAGTATGCACCGTTGCCAAAGTTCGTCGTGCCCAGACACCACGTGATGATCGGGTGTGATAAGCTCTACGTCCATCTACAACGGGTGCAAGCCAGTTTTGCACACGCGGAATACTCAGGTTAAACTTGACGAGCCTAGCATATGCAGATATGGCCTCGGAGCACGGAGACCGAAAGGTCGAGCATGAATCATATAGTATATATGATCAACATAGTGATGTTCACCATTGAAAACTACTCCATCTCACGTGATGATCGGTTATGGTTTAGTTGATTTGGATCACGTGATCACTTAGAGGATTAGAGGGATGTCTATCTAAGTGGGAGTTCTTAAGTAATATGATTAATTGAACTTAAATTTATCATGAACTTAGTCCTGGTAGTATTTTGCAAATTATGTTGTAGATCAATAGCTCGCGTTGTTGCTTTCATATGTTTATTTTGATATGTTCCTAGAGAAAATTGTGTTGAAAAATGTTAGTAGCAATGATGCGGATTGGATCCGTGATCTGAGGTTTATCCTCATTGCTGCACAGAAGAATTATGTCCTTAATGCACCGCTAGGTGACAGACCTATTGCAGGAGAAGATGCAGACGTTATGAACGTTTGGCTAGCTCAATATGATGACTACTTGATAGTTTTGTGCACCATGCTTTATGGCTTAGAATCGGGACTTCAAAGATGTTTTGAACATCATGGACCATATGAGATGTTCCAGGAATTGAAGTTAATATTTCAAGCAAATACCCGAATTGAGAGATATGAAGTCTTCAACAAGTTCTATAGCTAAAAGATGGAGGAGAATCGCTCAACTAGTGAGCATGTGCTCAGATTGTCTGGGTACTTCAATCGCTTGAATCAAGTGGGAGTTAATCCTCCAGATAAGATAGTGATTGACAGAGTTCTCTAGTCACCATCACCAAGTTAGTAGAACTTTGTGATGAACTATAGTACGCAAGGGATGACGAAAATGATTCCCGGGTTTTTTCATGATGATGAAATCGATGAAGGTAGAAATCAAGAAAGAACATCAAGTGTTGATGGTTAACAAGACCACTAGTTTCAAGAAAAGGGCAAAGGGATAGAAGGGAACTTCAAGAAGAACGGCAAGCAAGTTGCTGCTCAAGTGAGGAAGCCCAAGTCTGGACCTAAGCCTGAGACTAAGTGCTTCTACTGCAAAGGGACTAGTCACTGGAAGCAGAACTACCCCAAGTATTTGGCGGATAAGAAGGATGGCAAAGTGAACAAAGGTATATTTAATATACATGTTATTGATGTGTACTTTACTAGTGTTTATAGCAACCCCTCGGTATTTGGTACTGGTTCAGTTGCTAAGAGTAGTAACTCGAAACGGGAGTTGCAGAATAAACAGAAACTAGTTAAGGGTGAAGTGACGATGTGTGTTGAAAGTAGTTTCAAGATTGATATGATCATCATCGCACACTCCCTATACTTTCGGGATTAGTGTTGAACCTAAATAAATGTTATTTGGTGTTTGCGTTGAGCATGAATATGATTTGATCGTGTTTATTGCAATACGGTTATTCATTTAAGTAAGAGAATAAACTGTTGTTCTGTTTACATGAATAAAACCTTATATGGTTACACACCCAATGAAGATGGTTCATTGGATCTCGATCGTAGTGATACACATATTCATAATATTGAAACCAAAAGATGCAAAGTTAATAATGATAGTGCAACTTATTTGTGGCACTGCCGTTTAGGTCATATTGGTGTAAAGCGCATGAAGAAACTCCATAAAGATGGATTTTCGGAATCACTTGGTTATGAATCATTTGATGCTTGCGAACCGTGCCTTTTGTGCAAGATGACTAAAACTCCGTTCTCCGGAACAATGGAACAAGCTACTGACTTATTGGAAATAATACATACCGATGTATGCGATCCAATGAGTGTTGATGCTCGTGGAAAGTATCGTTATTTTCTGACCTTCACAAGATGATTTGAGCAGATATGGGTATATCTACTTGATGAAACATAAGTCTAAAATAGTTGAAAGGTTCAAAGAATTTCAGAGTGAAGTGGAAAAATCATCGTAACAAGAAAAATAAAGTTTCTACGATCTGATCGCGGAGACAAATATTTGAGTTACGAGTTTGGTCTTCAATTTAAACAATGTGGAAAAGTTTCACAAATTCATGCCACCTGGAACACCATGTCATAATGGTGTGTCCGAACGTCATAACCGTACTTTATTGGATATAGTACAATCTATGATGTTTCTTACCGATTTACCAATATCATTTTGGGATCATGCATTAGAGACAGCTGCATTCACGTTAAATAGGGCACCATCTAAATCCGTTGAGACGACACCATATGAACTATGGTTTAGCAGTAAACCTAAGCTGTCATTTCTTAAAGTTTGGAGTTGTGATGCTTATATGAAAAAGGTTTTCAACCTGATAAGCTCGAACCCAAATCGGAGAAGTGCGTCTTCATAGAATGCCCAAAGGAAACTGTTGGGTACACCTTCTATCACAGATCCGAAGGCAAAACATTCGTTGCTAATAATGGATACTTTCTAGAGAAGGAGTTTCTCTCGAAAGAAGTGAGTGGGAGGAAAGTAGAACTTGATGAGGTAACAGTACCTGCTCCCTTATTGGAAAGTAGTTCATCACAGAAATCAGTTCCTGTGACACCTACACCAATTAGTGAGGAAGTTAATGATGATGATCAAGAAACTTCAGATCAAGTTGTTACTGAACTTCGTAGATCAACCAGAGTAAGATCCGCACCAGAGTGCTACGATAATCCTATTCTGGAAGTCATGTTACTAGACCATGATGAACCTACGAACTATGAGGAAGCGATGATGAGCCCAGATTCCGCGAAATAGCTTGAGGCCATAAAATCTGAGATATGATCCATGTATGGGAACAAAGTATGGACTTTGATTAACTTGCTCGATGATCAACAAGCCATGTTAATTAAATGTACTTTTAAGAGGAAGACGGACGCTGATAGTATTGTTACTATCTACAAAGCTAGAATTGTCGCAAAAGGTTTTCGACAAGTTCAAAGTGTTGACTACGATGAGAGTTTCTCACTCGTATCTATGCTTAAGTCTGTCCTAATCATGTTAGCAATTGCCGCATTTTATGAAATCTGGCAAATGGATAAACAAAACTGCATTCCTTAATGGATTTATTAAAGAAGAGTTGTATGTGATGCAACCAAGAGGTTTTGTCGATCCTAAAGGTGTTAACAAAATGTGCAAGCTCCAGCGATCCATCTATGGACTGGTGCAAGCATCTCAGAGTTAGAATATACGCTTTGATAAGTTGATCAAAGCATATAGTTTTATACAGACTTGCGGTGAAGCCTGTATTTACAAGAAAGTGATTGGGAGCACTACAACATTTCTGATAAGTATATGTGAATGACATATTGTTGATCGGAAGTAATGTAGAATTATTCTGCAAAGCATAAAGGAGTATTTGAAAGGAGTTTTTCGAAGAAGGACCTCGGTAAAGCTGCTTACATATTGAGCATCAAGATCTATAGAAATAGATCAAGACGCTTGATAAGTTTTTTCAATAGTACATACCTTGACAAGATTTTGAAGTAGTTCAAAATGGAACAGTCAAAGAAAGAGTTCTTGCCTGTGTTACAAGGTGTGAAATTGAGTAAGACTAAAAATCCGACCACGGCAGAAGATAGAAAGAGAATGAAAGTCATTCCCTATGCCTTGGCCATAGGTTCTATAAAGTATGCCATGCTGTGTACCAGATCTATTGTATACCCTACACTGAGTTTGGCAAGGGAGTACAATAGTGATCTAGGAGTAGATCACTGGACAACAGTCAAAATTATCCTTAGTGGAATAAGGATATGTTTCTCGATTATGGAAGTGACAAAAGGTTCGTCGTAAAGGGTTACATCAATGCAAGTTTTGACACCGATCTGGATGACTCTATGTCTCGATCTAGAAACATATTGAAAGTGGGAGCAATTAGCTAGAGTAGCTCCGTGCAGAGCATTGTAGACATAGAAAAGTGCAAAATACATAACGGATCTGAATGTGAAAGACCCGTTGACTAAGATTCTCTCACAAGCAAAACATGATCACACCTTAGTACTCTTTGGGTGTTAATCACATAGCGATGTGAACTAGATTACTGAATCTAGTAAACCCTTTGGGTGTTGGTCACATGGCGATGTGAACTATGGGTGTTAATCACATGATGATGTGAACTATCGATGTTAATCACATTGTGATGTGATCTAGATTATTGACTCTAGTGCAAGTGGGAGACTGAAGGAAATATGCCCTAGAGGCAATAATAAAGTTATTATTTATTTCCTTATTTCATGATAAATGTTTATTATTCATGCTAGAATTGTATTAACCAGAAACATAATACATGTGTGAATATATAGACAAACAGAGTGTCACTAGTATGCCTCTACTTGACTAGCTTGTTAATCAAAGATGGTTACGTTTCCTAACCATGGGCAAAGAGTTGTTATTTGATTAACAGGATCACATCATTAGTTGAATGATCTGATTGACATGACCCATCCCGTTAGCTTAGCACCCGATCGTTTAGTATGTTGCTATTGCTTTCTTCATGACTTATACATGTTCCTATTACTATGAGATTATGCAACTCCCGTTTACCGGAGGAACACTTTGTGTGCTACCAAACGTCACAACGTAACTGGGTGATTATAAAGGTGCTCTACATGTGTCTCCGAAGGTACTTGTTGGGTTGGCGTATTTCGAGATTAGGATTTGTCACTCCGAATGTCGGAGAGGTATCTCTGGGCCCTCTCGGTAATGCACATCACATAAGCCTTGCAAGCAATGCAACTAATGAGTTAGTTGCGAGATGATGTATTACGGAACGAGTAAAGAGACTTGCCAGCAACGAGATTGAACTAGGTATTGGATACCGACGATCGAATCTCGGGCAAGTAACATACCGATGACAAAGGGAACAACGTATGTTGTTATGCGGTCTGACCGATAAAGATCTTCGTAGAATATGTAGGAACCAATATGGGCATCCAGGTCCCGCTATTGGTTATTGATCGGAGACGTGTCTCGGTCATGTCTACATTGTTCTCGAACCGTAGGGTCCGCACGCTTAAGGTTTCGATGACAGTTTTATTATGAGTTTATGAGTTTTGATGTACCGAAGGAGTTCGGAGCCCGGATGAGATCAGGGACATGACGAGGAGTCTCGAAATGGTCGAGACGTAAAGATCGATATATTGGATGACTATATTCAGAGTTCGGAAAGGTTCCGAGTGATTCGGGTATTTATTGGAGTACCGGAGAGTTACGGGAATTCGCCGGGGAGAAGTATTGGGCCTTATTGGGCCATACGGGAAAGAGAGAGGGGCTGCCTAGGGCTGGCCGCGCGCCCCCCCATGGCCTAGTCCGAATTGGACTAGGGGGAGGGGCCGCACCCCCTCCTTCCTTCCCTTCTCTCTTCCCCTTCCTTGTCTCCTACTCCTACTACTTGGAAGGTCTCCTAGTTGGACTAGGAAAGGGGGAATCCTACTCCCGGTGGGAGTAGGACTCCCCTAGGGCGCGCCATAGAGAGGGCCGGCCCTCCCCTCCTCCACTCCTTTATATACGGGGGCGGGGGGCACCCCATGACACACAAGTTGATCATCGTGATCGTTCCTTAGCCGTGTGCGGTGCCCCCCTCCACGATATTACACCTCGGTCATATTGTAGCGGTGCTTAGGCGAAGCCCTGCGATAGTTGAACATCAAGATCGTCACCACGCCGTCGTGCTGACGGAACTCCTCCCCGTACCTCTGCTGGATCGGAGTTCGGGGTGCGTCATCGAGCTGTACATGTGACAAGAACTCGGATGTGCCGGAGTAACGGTGCTTGGATCGGTTGGACCGGGAAGACGTACGACTACTTCCTCTACGTTGCGTCAACGCTTCCGCTTCGGTCTATGAGGGTACGTAGACAACACTCTCCCCTCTTGTTGCTATGCATCACCATGATCATGCGTGTGCGTAGGAAATTTTTTGAAATTACTACGTTCCCCAACACTGTATTTGTTCTTTTTAGTGCCAAAGCCAGACTTAACAAGAAAGCCAAGCTGAGTATGACAGCGGATGATAATCCGGCCACTGAACCGGAGAGGACCTCAGAGGCTCTTGATCAAGATGCTGATATTACTCTGGATGCCCGGTACCTGAGGGTCAATATACTCTTGTTGATCCGCCAGAAGTGAATCCGATAAGCCACCATGTTGATCCGCCAAGCCCAGATGCCGATCCACCAAACCCAGCAAAAGCATCTGACAAACCGCCAAGCCCAGATAAGACTTCTGAAGGCACAATAGATGATGTTGTGATTACTGGCTTTGGCCATACCGCTCCTAGCAATCCTGTCGCTTTATCAAAGCACAGTGCAAAAGAAGAATTTTCTGTTGTTGACAAGGGCAAATGGAAAACTGATCTATCAAGCTATGCCTATGTCTCTGCTCAGGATATCCATTCTGGATATCTAAACCATCTATACACCAGCCGTGATTATGATGCTGGTTTAGTAAACCTGATGAAAGAGCGATATGAGGTAAATACTTGTTCCTTTGAATAACTTCTTTTTCCTTATATCCTGCTTCGATTATCAACTCTAGTAGCCCCCAAGGGCCGGTTCATCAATATGAATATGGACCGGGACTTGTAATAGGAAAAGATTGGATTTTGCTTGTGTAGCCCCTATAGACCGGTTTACACCTTTAGGTTAGTCCGGTTTATACATCAGAATTCCTTGAATAGAGCCGATATGCATTAGCCCCCAAGTGCCAAGTATATAACCTGTTGTATGCTTGGGACTTAAAATACCAGTTGAGAAGAAATCAATCCGCATTAGCCCCCAAGTGCCAAGTGTATAACTTGTTATGTGCTTGGGACTTTGAAAAAATTATTACTATCTTAATGTCTGTCTTTTGCAGGCTGACTTGACCAACAAAGATTCTGAAATCGCTGATCTCCAGGAGAACATCAAGTCCTAGCAAACCGAAACTTCAAAAGCCAAAGAAGAACTGAAGGGCACTTTAACAGCCATGGAGCAATTGAAGGATGGCTTCAAAGGCAAGCGAGCGGATTGGGAGGCGGAAAAAACCACTTTGCTGAAGCGGGCGGAAGATGCTGAAGCGGCCCTTAAACCGGTGGCAGAAGAGCTATCTGGCTTGAAGCGGCAAATCAACGCTATGACTTCTGCCATCTTTGGTAAGTAGCCTTGCTATGAACCGTACTAATCAGTTTTGAAACCTCCGGTTTAACAATATTGTAACCCTTGCAGGTAGCCGTGTTGCCCATCTCAGTTCAGATATGCACAAGAAATTGAAGGCTGCCTATACTTTGATAGAGCAGTTATATACCGGCGCTCAATGAGTCATCTGCACTGCTTTGTACAATAAACCACCACTGACTTTAATCAAGGACACATTGGCCAAGCTATCCATGACACCTGCCCAGCTGGAAGAAGTGAAGAGATCTGCTGCAAGGGCTGGCGCTTTGTCTGCGTTGATGCGGGCTAAGGCTTGGATAGCTGATCTTGACCCGGAAGACATTGGAAATGGCTATCCTAGTAAAAAAGAAGATGGGTCGGATTTTGATGAGGATGCCCTTAAATCCTTGACAAAGGAGATGCGTCCGCTTGTAAGTAGATTGGCCGAAGAGACTGATTTGTCTTTCCACCGGTCCATCTATGATGCAGACAACAGACGAATCAATCCGTCGGTTTATGAAGCTCAAAATCTAATCCCGCCAATCCGTAAGCACACTTATGCCCCTGATGCTAAACCGTCAGATCTTATAAGCGATGAAGCTGTCTTCCGAGCTTTGTCTGGAATTGACTGGGCAACCATTGACTTCCAGCCAGTGGGTGGGGAGGGGGAGGTTGAACCGGCGCGAGATGATCCGCAACCTTCTCATCAAGCTGAAGAATCATAATCCGGAAGCCGGTTTATCGCTTGTGCACCGTCATTTGGACGAGAAACAATAATCCTTTTGGGCAGTTAAAACGCCTTGTAATAGGCTAGCTTAAAACACTTGGTCTGCTATGCCATCGTGCATAGCTTGAAACACTTTGTATGCTATGCCATCGTGCATAGCCACTTTTCTGAGGCTGTCAATTTGTCAGGATATGCAATGTCTGCTTATGATCTTTAACAATTTTATGCAATCCTATTTTCTGAATGTGATAAGCTTAAAATTGCCTGGCGGTTTACTGCCGGACGGGTTATGATACATAATATAAAGCCAGATTTTTATAACCAAGGCTGTAAAACAATGAAATATGAAATATATCATACCTGTGATATTGAATCACATTGTCGGTGTACCAACTTCTTTGTAGTAAGGGTGATAACCCAAATCTTGAGTGTTGATAACTCCACCATGCTGTGCTGGTTTATAATAAGCCATGCCGGGTTATGATAAACACTGGATGATCATCCTAGCGACTTATAGTCAATGCCAGACCGGGTTAATAACCACCGGTTAAAGATTGATTGTGTACCAACAACCGATAGTTGAAAGCCATGCCGGATCAATGAACACCTGGTTATATTGATGACTTATAGTCAGGCCGGGTCAATAGACGCCGGTTATCTCCAAAACCTTAGCAAAGGAGAGAAACTTTTAAAAAACAAAAGCAAATGAAAACTTTTAGTCGAGGCTTTTCAAGGGCTACCAGGCCCAAATTCGAGGCTTTTCATGGGCTGCCAGGCCGTTGAGTTAAACCATTTTACAAAGCCTTTTAAGATGGAACCAATCGTCATTTTAACTTTGATAAATTCAGGGTATGTATAAGATTGACTTGTCAAACATTCGACGGGTCATACCAGGATTACCTGGACGGAGTGGCTTACTTGATGAAGGCAGGTTAACCCGGGGTTTTAGGTGAATACACCTGGCTTCCAAGCCTAGCTTGATAGCCTATTACAAGGGTCCTTTCAAACTCTCTGTTGCTGTGCACAAAGAGCCCCCAAGTAACATTGTGAGCCGTGCTCAATGGGTACCTATGTTTGAGCTGTGCATGGCAACAGACCCTCTTTGGTCCCTTGGGTGTGAAGCTCCCAGGCTTTTTTATATGGCTTTATAAGCCGGTTTAATGGGTAATTAAAACTCCGCTTTATAAGCATAAGCCCCCATGTAACCAAGAAGACATATAAGACGAAACGACAGAGGCCCCGCTTTAGCAAGGATGCCGGTTTATTTATTGATCATAATATGTACATTGTCAAAAATATATACATAGCAGGAGCCTATGGCTCAGGTGTAGTAAGGCCGAAGATGAGCTATATTCCACGGCCGGCGAGTCTCCTCCTCTGACTTGTGTGAGTCTTTGTGCTCTCGAACATCGATGAGGTAGTATGATCCGTTGTTTAGATTCTTGCTGACCACAAAGGGCCCTTCCCAAGGTGGAGACAACTTATGCATGTCAGTCTGATCTTGGATGAGCCGGAGCACCAAGTCGCCTTCTTGAAAAGTCATGGTTTTAACCCGTCGGCTATGATAACGCCGCAGGTCTTGCTGATAAATCGTCGAACGAGCTGCCACAATATCCTGTTGTTCATCTAACAGGTCCAATGCATCTTGGCGTGCTCTTTCATTGTCCGCTTCAACATAAGCTGCCACTCGGGGCAAGTCATGGCGAATATCACTTGGGAGAACTGCTTCTGCTCCATAAACCATGAAGAAGGGTGTGTAACCCGTAGATCTATTGGGGGTGGTGTTAATGCTCCATAAAACGGAAGGCAACTCTTCCACCCAACAACCCAGCGTCCTCAGCAAAGGAACCATAAGCCGGGGCTTGAGACCCTTTCGGATTTCCAGATTAGCTCTCTCCCCTTGACCATTAGACTGGGGGTGGGCCACTGATGACACATCAAGCCGGATGTGCTCACGCTGACAGAACTCCTCCATAGCACCCTTGGAGAGATTTGTGCCATTATCTATTATAATACTGTGTGGAAAACCAAAGCGGAAGATCACCTTTTCATGAATTAAACCGATGTGGCTGCATCACGCTTACTCACTGGCTCTGCCTCTACCCACTTGGTGAATTTATCAACCGCTGTCGGTGTCAAAACCGGCGGATCTCGGGTAGGGGGTCCCGAACTATGCGTCTAAGGCTAATGGTAACAGGAGGCAGGGGACACGATGTTTTACCCAGGTTCGGGCCCTCTCGATGGAGGTAATACCCTACTTCCTGCTTGATTGATCTTTATGATATGAGTATTACAAGAGTTGATCTACCACAAGATCATAGAGGCTGAACCCTAGGAGCTAGCCTATGATTTTTCTAATTGTTCTCGTCCTACGGACTAAACCCTCTGGTTTATATAGACATCGGAGGAGGCTAGGGTTTACACAGAGTCAGTTACAAAGAAGGAGATCTAACATACAAATCGCCAAGCTTGTCTTCCACGCAAAGGAGAGTCCCATCCGGACACGGGACGAAGTCTCGAGTCTTGTATCTTCATGGTCCAATAGTCCGGCCAAAGTATATAGTCCGGCTATCCAGATACCCCCTTATCCAGGACTCCCTCAGTAGCCCCTGAACCAGGCTTCAATGACGATGAGTCCGGCGCGCAGATTATCTTTGGCATTGCAAGGCGGGTTCCATCTTCGAATACTCCAAAGTAAACCTCGAACACTTAAATCGTGTCTGGCTCTGCAAGATGATTTTCACATACCACCGTAGAGAGAACGATATTCCACAAATATAATCTGCTGACAACTTTAGATAACGTGACATCACACCATGGTCGAGTCATTATTCGAACCGTCTTCCCACAACCAGCCGCCGCACATGTTGCGAGGCGGTTTCCTCGGCATGTCTTGTCAAAGCAGAGATCATGTCCCCTTATCACGGGATCCTCATTAATACGGGTACGGGTAACCCAACTGTGCTATTAACGTGGCGTTTGGAAAATAAGTGATTTCATCAGGCAAGCGGGGAGGCGCACCGTTTTCGCCACCTCTATAAAAGGATAAGGATCCCCCATTTTTACCCATGCATTCTTCCTCCTTTGCTCATCCATTCTCGCACTCTCGAGATCCAGCACCCTAGTTCTTGCCTTCTCCGCACAGCCAAACATGTCCGAAGCGGGAGGCAAGTGGGTGGCCTCCTCCATCAAGGAGGAGCACATTACAAAGCTCCGGGTGGCCGGATACTTGGCCGCAAATTTTGCGCACCGGCTTCCGGACGCAGGGCAAATCATTCCGACTCCGGGTCCCCACGAGAGGGTCATGTTCCTCGCCCACTTCATCCGTGGACTAGGATTCCCCCTCCACCCATTTGTCCATGGGCTTCTGTTCTATTACGGGCTGGATTTTCACGATCTGGCCCCAAACTTCATCCTCAACATCTCGGCGTTTATCGTCGTGTGCGAGGCTTTTCTCCGCATCAGGCCCCACTTTGGCCTGTGGCTAAAGATCTTCAACGTGAAGCCAAAGATAATGGTCGGCCAGCAGGCGGAGTGCGGAGGTGCCATGGTGGGCAAGATGACCAACGTCACCTGGCTCGAAGGCTCCTTTATGGAGATCGTGAAGGGGTAGCAATCGGGGTGGTTCTACATCACTGAGCCGCGCGACGCCAACTAGGTGGCGGCCCCCGAATTCCGATCCAGTGTCCCTGTGCGGCTTACTTCCTGGAAGAGGAAGGGCCTATCCTGGGGCTCATCCGCGAAGCTGACCGGACTCCAAAACTGCGTCACAAACATGATAACCAAGAATATCAAGCTGGTTAATGTGGTCCAGGTCATGCTATTTCGCCGAATTCTCCCGTGTCAGAGACGGGCATTCAGCCTGTGGGAGTTCTATGCGGCCCAACACCAGACACTGCAAGAGCTCTTTGACATGATGCACAAGGATGCTTGGAAGGTGTTATTCAAGCCTAGCGAAGTTCCTCCTCCCACCTCTGAGGACCGTGGACTTAACGCCAAGCGCCAGGCCAATGCGGTAAGCATTCTACATTTCACAAGATTTGCCCTTCCATAGTATATTCATGGGAGAAACTTAGGCCACCGTGCTGATTTCAATAGGAATACGTGGCGACGGCGGAGCGGATCGACTATCCGGCTCCGTTGCCTGAGGACCCAACAGACGAACTCCAGACGGAGATGCTGGTTCCAGCACCCTATGAGGTGCCGGAGAAGAAGTCCAAGAAAAGGCCACAGGGACCAGAAGAAGTTCCCGGCGCAACGTGGTGCCGGACTCATCGTCCGAAGACACCGGGGCGCACTCCTCCAATGACAACGAGGAGGAGGAGGAGGAAAACCCTCTCCCCGAAAACGAGGGGGGGGGAAGAAGAGGAAGGCCAACCTTTCCGGGGAGGCCGAAGGGTCCAAGAAGGGACGGACCCTCCCTCCGGACCACTCCACAACCGCCGCCTATAGCGAGGAGGAGTGGCTACCCAGGGGCAAGCCCCTGGCGAGATCGTAAATATCCGCAGTTTATAATACTTTTAGTGCAACTTAACTTCATAGTTTTTTATAACGCTCAACACGCATATGCAGTCCGGCCAGGTCCCATCCCGAGGTATCCTCTTTGGATGGGTCTCTGAGTGATTCGGCAATTAATTCACTCCCAATGGCCACCTCCCCTCGGCCTGCGGATGACACGGAGTTGTGGTCCCAAAGGGTACTAGAGCAGGGGGAGGCGGCTCTGGAGATGCCCCAAGGCGAAATTCCAGACGCCGGGCACATGGGGAGTAAGATCCCCATAGATTATGCTGACGAGAGCCGCAGTAAGTTGGGCTCCCAGCCGGGCACTGCACTGGAACCTCCAAAGGTTCTGGATTCGGGTAGGCAGCCCCTCGCTAGGGAGGGAGAGCCGGCCGTGCCGATGGCCTCCGTTGCACCAGAGGCGTCAGATAGTCTGCTGGAAGTGCTTTGCGGCGCTTCCATGGATGAAGAGCACCGTACTCTTATGAGTATGGTGATTCAGAAGGTTCGGTCCACCAAGAGAGGATTGACCGAAGCCTGCACTAGCCTCCTGACAGGCTTTGAGGTAAGTAATCAAAAGTGTGAGAAATTATCTCCCAATAGATAGTAGCCCCTGATACTCTGTTTGGTGTTCGGAAAGAAAAGCCAAACATAGGGTCAACTTTAAACCGTAGGAGTCTAACAGTATGTGTCTATGTGAATAAGCAGGCGGTGCTGCTTGCCGCTGCTGCCCGCACAGCAGAGGTCGCCGGACTCGAACGGGACCTGAAGCAGGTCGAAGAGGAGCTCAGCCTCACAAAGAGGTAGCTCGAAGAGAACAAAGGTGAGTGATACCCCGTTCATGTGTCGTATATTGGAGAAAAAATTGGTGACACTAACAAAAAGCATCATGATTTTTTAATAGGGGCCACGACCGAAGTGGTGGCCCTGAGGAAAGCGCTATCCGAGGCCGAAGACAAGGCGGCCATGGTGGGCGAGGTACAGCAAGAGCTCCAGGAGCTCGGCGAGAAGTTCGAGCCTTTGGAGCGTGACTTCAAGGCGAAAGAGTCTGAGCTTGCGAAGGCTCTTGTGAGCGCAAAAGACACCAAGGCCGAAGCCCAAAAGGCCCAACAGGAAATCCAGGCGGCCAAGAAGATAGCGGCGGGTAAGGCATTCATTATGCAAAGCAAGCATGTGGAGGAGACATTTCTTTTACTTACCCGAATTCGGAGCTCTCCAGGGGCATTCGTAGACCTGCAACGCAGCATATCGGATGCCATGGAGTTCTACCGTGCCGAAGAGGGGAGCTCGACGGAGAAGAAGTTCTGGTCCCAGTATGCTGGAGCCGAACACCCAATGCCTTTGAGTGACCAACTGAAGCAATTGGTTGAACTCCACAGGGCGGCCGAGGTGGCCATGAAGGACTTCATAGTATGCATGTGGCCTGGTGAGCCCCTACCCGACAACTACTTTAGCCTTATAAAGCGGATGGTAAATGCCTGTCCGCGGCTTGAAGTTATCAAGCAATCTGTTTGTATTGAGGGTGCTCGCCGGGCCTTTGCCCGTGCGAAGATGCATTGGGCCAAGCTGGATGCAGAGAAGCTGGTGAAGGATGGACCGCCAGAGGGCAAGGCGCATCGCTACCCCAAAATTTTTTATGATGGCATTATGAAAGGCGCTCGCCTCGTGGCCGATGAATGTACCATGGACATAATCTTTGAGTGAATGTACTCATGTCGTCTTTGTAATATGAAAACTAGTTCGTTTGCGCTATATGGCGCTTTGTTGATTTAAAATATTACCTTCTATGCGGCTGTTTATAAAATTCTGAAAGTAGGCCAGTCGTCGGCTTCCGCCCCCATGTAACTAGTACTAGGGTGTTTGTGGAAAACCCAAAAACTCTTTATCCAAATTTTTTGGTCCTTAAAGGAGGTGTTTGGCGCAGCGAACAAGGCAATCGGACTATGCGGCTTTATAACTCTCACTTATCCATAGAAGTCTACAATTTTAAATTTCGGCGAAGCCCCTAGAATCCGGAAAGCCGAATTAGGGAGCTATACACGCCTAAATCGGACAAGGCTGATTCCTCGCCTGAAGCGGAAAAAATCTTTTAAGGATTTAAGACCTCTCGAACAAGGACTAGCTCTCGCCGCATCATGACAGTCAGTTTTCAACTTTCTCTACTGAGGTGCTCGTCCACAAGAACCGGGACACAATGCAGTAGTTCTCCCTGCGCTACCTTAGCTGATATAACGGAACGTATGGTACCAAAACAAGGGAGCCGAGCAAACCAAACAATTGACTCAAGACATGATTCAGAGCTAATGCATATAATGCTATAAGTGCGGGGTGCCGCACTGTTGAAAGTCTTCGGACTTATCTTGTCGTATTATGGGGCACCATAAGAAGCCCCTGGCAAACTGAACGTAGCAAATTGTATGGATGCAATATTAAATAAACATTTTTGGGAAAAATGTGAAGATAGGAATAATAAGTTGACGCTATGTATTATTTCCCATTGTTATTTTAAATAATATGTCCAAGCGTATGTATACAATTAATGCGTTTAAGCAAAGAGGACTATTTGACATGTCCTATCCAAGGGCGGGCCGCATGCGGGTATGTCAAGCAGGTATAACGATCATTGATAAATACCACCTGGGTATTCCCTTTGTGCAAAAAGCCTTTTGCCTCCTTAGTTTTCCCTCCTATGATAAGTCCGATAATCTAGTTCTTTGAGGGGGCTGCCCGAAAGTAGGGTCCTGAAAAAGAAAGAAGGTTATGCAAATTATGTAGCGGTTGAGCCGCACTGTGGACCGCGTCACCGTTGCGCCTCCGCCTATGCCCATGGTATTTTGAGTGCGTAATTTTGTACACGTGGCACAAATACTGCCTGAATGGGGCTAGGGCAGAGGCCGGACTGCTAGTCGCGCTCTTGGCGTTCCTGACGATCCTGTTGTAGGGTACTCCGGACTCGCTTGACGGTGTTCGGGGTTGTTGTCGCCGGATTGCTGGTTTGCTGGAGAAGGCTGCTTTGTACTTCTGCCGCGAGGGCCGCAGTGTGCTCTTCTGTACGGAGAGAGCGGTCTGTGTTTCCATTGACTGTTATAACCCCGCGAGGTCCTGGCATCTTGAGCTTGAGGTATGCATAGTGTGGTACCGCATTGAATCGAGCGAATGCGGTTCGTCCAAGCAGTGCATGATAGCCACTACGGAAAGGGACGATATCAAAGATTAACTCCTTGCTTCGGAAGTTATCCGGGGATCCGAAGACCACTTCCAGTGTTATGGAGCCCGTACAACGGGCCTCTACTCCTGGAATTACACCTTTGAAGGTGGTTTTGGTGGGCTTGATCCTTGAAGGATCGATGCCCATTTTGGGAACTGTGTCCTGATAAAGCAGGTTCATGCTACTGCCACCGTCCATAAGGACTCGCGTGAGGTGTAATCCGTCGATGATTGGGTCAAGGACCAATGTGGCTGAACCGCCATGACAGATGCTGGTAGGGTGATCCCTACGATCAAAAGTGATCGGACAGGCTGACCATGGGTTGAACTTTGGGGCGACTGGCTCCATCGCATAGACGTCCCTTAGTGCTCGCTTTCATTCCCGTTTGGGAATGTGGGTGGCATAGATCATATTTACCATTTTCACCTGGGGAGG
>NC_041385.1:206426232-206524680 GCF_002162155.2 Triticum dicoccoides
CGGGGCTCCTCGTCGTCGTCGTTGTGCAGCCCCTTGTCTTGTTTTCGGCATTTATTTTGCCGGCCTGTTTGAACACCCAGCAATCTCTGTTAGTGTGGTTGGCAGGTTTTTCGGGGGTGCCATGAATTTGGCACAATCTGTCCAGGATTTTGTTCAGGCTGGACGGTCCCTCTTTGTTGCCTTTAAATGGCTTCTTTTGTTGACCGGGTCAAGAGCCCCTGAATCCGGCATTGACCGCCCTATTGTCCGGAGTTTCTTCCTTGTTTCGACGCTTGTATTTATTGTGCCGTGGCTTCCCGTTGCCATCCCTAATTTCGGATGTGCCCAGGTCGCTGGTGCCTCTACGGACCAACCAGCTGTCTTCACGCACACAGAAGCGGGTCATAAGGCTTGTTAAGGCTGCCATTGTCCTCGACTTTTCTTGGCCGAGGTGTCTGGTGAGCCACTCGTCTCAGATACTATGCTTGAAGGCCGCTAGGGCTTCGGCATCTGGACAATCGACAATTTGATTCTTCTTAGTGAGGAATCTATTACAAAGCTTACGGGCGGACTCTCCGGGCTGTGTTCGGCGTGACCTGGCTCATCCTGCTCCATCGCTGGGTCCATATGGTCGTTGTTGCCTTTGGAGTTGACTGGGGTGTCGATTTTTCTAGCACCGTTAGCGCTATTTTTGCTGTGGCTGGACTTAGAGCGGCTTCTGCACCGTCGTTTTGGCCTTTGTCCGGGGGTTTTATCCTCCGTTGTGTCCTTTTTGTCGCCACTGTCCTCCTTAGGCGTGTCCACCATGTATATATCATATGATGAGGTGGAAGCCCAGCGCCCCGTGGGCGATGGTTCCAAATTGTCCCCTGCGCCAACGTCCATACCATCGGCGTCATCGGAATCGAAGTCAAGCATGTCTGTTACGTCATCGACAGTGGCTATGACGTGGGTGGTGGGTGGGCAACGAATTTCTTCGTCGCCTGCTTCCCATTCGAGCCAGACATAGTTCGGCCAAGAGTCTCCTGACAAAGAGAGAGATCTTAATGAATTCAGCATGTCGCCAAAGGGCGAGTGCTGGAAGATATCCGCAGCGGTGAACTCCATTACCCGAGCCCAACAAGATTCGGCGGGCTCGGGGGCGCACGGTCTAGAACCTATAGCCGGGCACAAGTCCGGGGGTCCAGTGACATAGACTTTCTTGGGGGTGGAGTCCGTGTTCGGCTCTACTGCCGATGAGTATGCAGCCTCCGGGGCGGGTCCATCCACCCGTCCTTGGACACCGCGATCTGCCCCGGATTTAGGTTCAGAGCTATTGCAGGTGCGATATCCCGAACATTGTTTGACGACAGGTCTAAGCCGTACTCGTCGTGACTGTTCAGCACTCCTGGCGTAGGCCCGAATCCGTCGAAGATCAAGTCTCCGCGGATATCGGCCGTGTAGTTCAAGTTTCCGAACCTGACCCGATGGCCAGGGGCGTAGCTGTCGATCTGCTCCAGATAGCCAAGCGAATCGGCCCGCAGTGCGAAGCCGCCGAACACGAAGATCTGTCCAGGAGAAAAGTCTCACCCTGGACCGCTTTGTTATTGATGATTGAAGGAGCCATCGAGCCTTGCAGCAACGACACAGAGGAACTCTCAATGAAAGCACCAATGTCGGTGTCAAAACCGGCGGATCTCGGGTAGGGGGTCCCGAATTGTGCGTCTAAGGCTAATGGTAACAGGAGGCAGGGGACACGATGTTTTACCCAGGTTCGGGCCCTCTCGATGGAGCTAATACCCTACTTCCTGCTTGATTGATCTTGATGATATGAGTATTACAAGAGTTGATCTACCACGAGATCGTAGAGGCTAAACCCTAGGAGCTAGCCTATGATCCTGTTTGTTCTCGTCCTACGGACTAAACCCTCCGGTTTATCTAGATACCGGAGGATGCTAGGGTTTACATAGAGTCGGTTACAAAGAAGGAGATCTAACATCAGGATTGCCAAGCTTGTCTTCCACACAAAGGAGAGTCCCATCCGGACACGGGATGAAGTCTTGAGTCTTGTATCTTCATGGTCCAATAGTCCGGCCAAAGTATATAGTCCGGCTGTCCGGATACCCCCTTATCCAGGACTCCCTCAACCGCCACCAGCAGATGGGTCTTCTTAGCTTTGGACCGCTTAAAAGGCCCAACCATATCCAGCCCCCAAGTTGCAAACGGCCAGGTGATTGGAATCATCCGTAATTCCTGGGCTGGAACATGAGCTCAGCGTGAAAACTTCTGACAGCCATCACACTTTCTTACCAGATCCTCCGCATCAGCATGAGCTGTTAACTAGTAAACCGTGCCGGAAAGCCTTAGCCACCAAGGATTTTGAACCGGCATGATGACCACAATCTCCTTCGTGGATTTCACGCAAGATCTCACAGCCTTATTCAGGAGAAACACAACGCTAAAACGCCCCTGAGACACTGCAATGATGTAACTCGCCATTGACAATATTCATGGACTTAGACCGCTGGATTATCTGCCTGGCCAACACTTTGTCCTCTGGTAACTCGCCCCGGTTCATGTATGCCAGGTACGGCACTGTCCAATCAGGGATATCATGAAGAACCGCCACCAATTGAGCTTCCGGGTCAGGAATAGGCAAATCCTCCTCCGTTGGTATCTTGACCGACGGATTATGCAGAACATCAAGAAAAACATTAGGCGGCACCGGTTTACGCTGGGATCCGAGCCGGCTTAGAGCGTACGCCGCTTCATTCTTGCGCCGATCAATGTGCTCAACCTGGTAACCCTTGAAGTGACCAACAATGATATCCACCTCATGCCGATAAGCCGCCATAAGTGGATCCTTGGAGTCCGACGTACTAGATACTTGCTGAGCCACGAAATCGGAGTCGCCAAAGCAACATACCCGGATTAAGTTCATCTCCTTAGCCATCCGAAGACCGTGGAGCAAAGCCTCATACTCATCTGCATTGTTAGTACAAGGAAACATTAAGTGGAGAACATAACAAAATTTGTCACCTCGAGGGGAAGTAAGAACCACTCCAGCCCCCGAGCCCTCCAATTGTCTGGATCCATTGAAGTGAATAGTCCAGTATGTGTTATCCGATTTATCCTCCGGTGCCTGCAATTCTGTCCAGTCATTGATGAAATCCACGAGTGCTTGGGACTTGATAGCAGTGCGGGGCATATATTTCAACCCATGAGGCCCAAGCTCAATAGCCCACTTCGCAACCCGGACAGTCGCCTCCTTGTTCTGAATGATATCTCCCAATGGAGTGGAACTGACCACAGTGATGGGATGGCCTTGAAAGTATTGCTTAAGCTTCAGGCTTGCCATAAACACTCCATACACTAGCTTCTGCCAATGGGGATATCTCTGTTGGGACTCGATGAGTACCTCACTGATATAATAAACCGACCGTTGAATCGGATATTCCTTACCAGCCTCTTTGCGCTCCACCACAATAGCCATGCTGACAGCTTGGGCATTAGCAGCCACATGTAACAGTAATGGCTCCTTATCAATGGGGGCAGCAAGAACGGGTGGTTCAGCTAACTGCTTCTTCAGATCCTCAAACGCCGCATCAGCATCATCACTCCAGACAAAGTTGTCTGTCTTCTTCATCATCTGATAAAGCGGGATCACCTTCTCCCCCAACCGGCTGATAAACCGGCTTAGCACTGCAATACAACCCACCAGCCGTTGAACGTCATTGATACACGCCGGTTTAGCCAGAGACGTAATAGCCTTGATCTTCTCCGGATTAGCTTCAATGCCCCTGTTAGATACCAGAAAACCCAAGAGCTTGCTAGCTGGCACACTGAAAACACACTTGGCCTGATTAAGCATCATTTTATAAGCCCTCAGATTATCAAAGGTTTCATGCAAGTCAGCTATAAGTGTTTCTTCTTTCCTGGACTTCACCACGATATCGTCCACATAAGCATGAACATTGTGCCCAATCTGATTATGAAGGCAATTCTGCACACACGGCTGATAAGTTTCCTGGGCACTCTTGAGCCCAAAGGGCATAGATACATAGCAGAAGGCTCCAAAGGGAGTTATAAAAGCTGTCTTCTCCTGGTCCTTAACTGCCATTTTGATCTGATGATAACCCGAATAAGCATCCAGAAAACTCAAACGCTCACAACCCGCCGTAGCATCAATAATTTGATCAATACGAGGGAGGGCAAAGGGATCAGCTGGGCAAGCCTTGTTCAAATCTATGTAGTCCATGCACATACGCCAAGTGACATTCTTCTTCAGTACCAGCACCGGGTTAGCCAACCATTCAGGGTGAAAAACCTCCACAATAAACCCTACTGCCAAGAGTCGGGCTACCTCCTCACCAATGGCCTTGCGTCTCTCTTCATTAAAGCGGCGAAGAAACTGCTTGACCGGTTTAAACTTGGGATCAATATTAAGAGTGTGCTCAGCGAGTTCTCTCGGTACATCTGGCATGTCAGAAGGCTTCCATGCAAAGATGTCCCGGTTCTCACGGATGAACTCGATGAGCGTGCTTTCCTATTTTGGATCCAAGTTAACGCTGATGCTAAACTTCTAGATGAATCGCTAGGAACAAAATCAACCAATTTAGTCTCATCAGCCGATTTAAACTTCAAAGCCGGATCATGCTCTGTAGTGGGCTTCTTCAAAGAAGTCATATCTGCCGGATCAACATTGTCTTTATAGAATTTTAACTCCTCTGTTGCACAAACTGACTCAGCATAAGCCGCATCACCTTCTTCACACTCCAAAGCAATCTTGCGGCTGCCATGAACCGTGATGGTCCCCTTATTACCCTGCATCTTGAGTTGCAGATAAACATAACACGGCCTTGCCATGAACTTAGCATAAACCGGCCGTCCAAACAGGGCATGGTACGGACTTTTGATTTTTAGCACTTCAAAGGTCAATGTTTCTGATCTTGAATCATGATCATCTCCAAAAACCACCTCCAGAGCTATCTTACCGACCGGATACGCCGATTTACCAGGCACCACACCGTGAAAAATGGTGTTCGACAGTTTAAGATTCTTATCCGTTAACCCCATACGCTGGGAAGTTTCATAATACAAGATGTTGATACTGCTCCCTCCATCCATGAGCACCTTGGTGAATTTATAACCTCCAACTTGTGGTGCGACCACCAACGCCAGATGACCCGGATTATCAACCCGGGGCGGATGATCTTCTTGACTCCACACAATAGGTTGTTCGGACCAACGCAAATAATGGGGCACGGCCGGTTCAACGGAGTTCGCTGCCCTCTTATGAAGCTTCTGATTGCGCTTGAACAGACTAGTAGTGAAGACATGATATTGTCCACCATTTAACTGCTTTGGTTTGCTCCGATAACCAGACTAATGCTGTTGTTATTTCCACTATTGATTATAGCCACCTTGGTTGCCCTGATTGCCTTGATTGCCCTATCCCCCTTGGTTCCCCTGAAAACATGAACCGGAATTACCTCCACCATAACCAGGCCCGTGAAACCCGGGTCCTGAACCGCCGGACGGACCATGGTCATACCGGAAGAGATCTGAATTTTTGAACTCTCGAATAATGAAGCAATCCTTCCATAGGTGCGTAGCCGGTTTATCTTGCGTCCCGTGCTTTGGGCAGGGCTGGTTCAACAGACGCTCCAGATTCATACCTGATCCTCCGCCTCGTGGGGGCGGTTTACCCTTTCGGCGCTGATTATTACCCTGTACATTGGCGTTAGCCACAAAACCAGAATTATTGTCTGCCTTGCGCTTACCATTATTCCCATGGCTCGCCTAGTTATGCTGCTGCCATTTTGCGCTGACATTCTTCTTTCCCTTCTCTGGCTCCTCTTCGTCAGACTCAGGATCCTTGGAATTATCAGAATCGGCATACTTAACCAAAGCTGCCATAAGTGTTCCCATGTCATTGCAGTGACGCTTGAGCCGTCCCAACTTCAATTTCAATGGCTTAAAATCGGCAATTTCCCTCCAATGTTATGATTGCCGAATCAGCATTGATGTGGTCCGGCGAATGCAGAATTTCTGAAACCCGGCGCACCCAATGAGTCGTTGATTCGCCTTCTCCTTGGACACAAGCGGCCATATCCACAATTGACATGGGTTGCTTGCACGTGTCTTTGAAGTTTGCTATAAACCGGGCCTTCAACTCGTCCCATGAACCGATTGAATTAACAGGCAGACTTTTTAACCAAGTGCGAGCCGTTCCATCCAACATCATGGTGAAGTACTTTGCACACGCCGCTTCGTCCACATCCAGCATCTCCATTGCCATCTCATAACTCTCAACCCATGACTCAGGGGGTAAATCGGCGGTGTAATTAGGTACCTTACGCGGGCCATTGAAATCCTTGGGTAACCGCACATTACGTAGAGCTGGAGTGAGACACGGCACCCCCAAGAGCTGAAAGCCAGTCCTCGTTTGACTGACATTGTCGGTAGAACCGGAGTGGGTTGATGATTCGCGTACTCTGCTGCCAACTGCACTGCTAACTCTGCCTCCCGACACGCTCTACCATTGTTCACCACATCCTGAGAATTCATACCACCGCATGCCGGATTAGGCCCTCGAGGGTCGTCATGGTTCCACGCACTGCTTGACACAGCCTGTTCATCAATGTGCCTGCTGTAACTTTTGCTCGGGCGAGGGGTTGAATGGATTCTGTCTCGTCTATATGAATAGGCCTGCTGCTGTACCATGGTGGTCTGAAGAAGATCCCTAGCCTGCCGTGTCTCGACCGCCGCTGGAGACTCGCCCTCCATCAGAATAGCTGCCAATCGGGACGCCGCAGCAATCATATTATCCAAAGGGGTGGAAAAGTGACCCGGCGGGGTCGACATGTATTGCGGCGGGCTATCTGTTTGTCGAAGCGGGTCCGTCACCCGTGGATGATCCGGCGCTCTTGTCCTAGGTGCTTCAATCCGGTTTACCGCTGCCGGATTACTGGGCCCTGCTCCTGGTGTGTTGAAGAGATTCATTGCTTCATAAACCGGTGGCAGACGAGACCAGTGCCTCCTCCTCAATACCTCATTCGAAGCATTCTGATCCAGCAGGAGCCGATAATTCTCCTCTTGAATCCGCTCCGACTGGGCATTTAAAGCGGCCCGCTCATCAGCCATCCTGGTTTCCTCAACTTCCAAGTCCTCTTTGGCCCGAGTTATCTGATCCCGCAGTTTTGTGACCTCCGCATTATGCTTATCTTGAGTCTCCGGGGTAACTATTGTGGTCAACAGTGTCGTCCAGGCATCCAATAAACCAGACAGAACTTGGGCTAGCTGGCGCGTGGGGCCTCCTGCACCTGCTACTGATCTGGTAGTCATTGCTGCCGCAGTTGAAGATTGCAATGTGGGCTGTGTATAGGCCATGAAAATTGCAACCCGGTTTGGCGGTTCAAAGGGGTCCAGAATACAGTCGCCATCGGAACAGCCCCCGAACTGTCCATCTTGTAGCTGGTACAGCGACTCGGTCTCGCCGGTGGATGAATCTCCATCTGAGTAAACGATCGTCTCACCATCGGACACCGGCTTAGATTCTGCACCATGGATGAATCCCACGAACGCACGCTTCATGGCAGGCTGAACCCGGGCAAGGCTTGCACGCTGAGCCATCTCGACGAGGTCAGTGCAGATGTCCAACTTAGGGCCCGGTTCGCCGATCTTGCCGATGAAAACGTGAATTCCGCCAAAGGGGACCTGGTACTCGTACTTGGTTGAGCCGGCCTCGGGGCCCAGCCTGTGTCGTCGATGTAGAGCTTGCCGCGACGACTCTTGGTCATCCGGCCAACCTCGTATCCCTTGAGTCCTTCAAAGTTGCCCTTCAAGAACTCGAAACCATCATGCGATAGCCCCACGGTGGGCGCCAACTGTCGTTTGATTAACACGTCAGATGTCCTAATGAGAGGACTTAGTCGTGGAGCCATCGCAACGAGATTAGCTTAAAGGGGTTAAAACAGACAAAGGACATAGGGAGTTTATACTGGTTCGGCCCCTTGCAGTGAAGGTAAAAGTCTACGATCCAGTTGGGGTGGAATTGATGGGGTCTCGATTAGCAGGGAGTGAATCCACTTTACCTATCTCTCGAGTTGTTGTTTCTTGTCCCTGAACCGCCGCCGGGTCGTCCCTTTATATACACAGGTTGACGCCCAACGATTTACAGAACATCGAGGCCGGCTCATACACGTGTCCGGCTCGGTTTCTACCTTTTACTAACTTACAACACAAGTTACATATATCATGGCGGTTTATGACTATGGGCCCTAATCCGCCCTTGGGCCCTAGGCCTCTTAAGCTTCAATAGTAAAGCTCCATATTCCTTGTCTTCATGGGCTTCAATATGGATGAGCATAACCCGGACCCTCCTGGGCGGTTTATGTTCAGTAGTTATATCCCCAACAAAGAGAATATCACAACTGGATAGAGCATGTGCTGATCTAACTTCGGATTCTGAAGAAGAGGCAACTGGCACCGAATCTGATAATGAAGAGTTTAACAGAAGTATTGGGAGAAGCTGTTGGGTGTCTATATATCACCAAGATCAATCTATGGAGTAACTAGCAACGAGAGGGAGGGGAGTGCATCTTCATACCCTTGAAGATCGCAAAACGAAAGTGTTGCAAGAACGCGGTTGGAGGAGTCATACACGTAGCGATTCAGATCGCGGTCGATTCTGATCTTAGCACCGAACAATGATGCCTCCGTGTTCAACATACGTGCAGCCCGGTGATGTCTCCCATGCCTTGATCTAGCAAGGAGAAGGGATAGCTTGGGGAAGATAACTCCAGCAGCAGCACGACGGCGTGGTGGTGGTGGAGTAGCGGTTCTCCGGCAGGGCTTCGCCAAGCTCAAACGGAGGAGGAGAGGTGTTGGAGAGGGGGAGGGCTGTGCCTTGGATGTGGTGCGGCTGCCCTCCCTCCTCCCCTCTATTTATAGGGTAAAGGGGAAGGGGGGCGGCCCCTCTAGATGAGATCTAGAAGGGGGGCGGAGGCCAAGGGGAGGGGGCTTGCCCCCCAAGCCAAGGGGGGCGCCCCCCCCTTAGGGTTTCCCCCAACCCTAGGCGCATGGGCCCTAGGGGGTTGGTGCACCAGCCCACATAGGGGCTGGTTCCCTTCCACATACAGACCATAGGGCCCTCCGAGGCAGGTGGACCCTCCCGGTGGACCCCCGGAACCCCTTCGGTGGTCCCAGTACAGTACCGGCAAACCCCCGAATACTTCTGGTGACCGTATGATGACTTCCCATATATAAATCTTTACCTCCAGACCATTCCGGAACTCCTTGTGACATCCGGGATCTCATCCGAGACTCCAAACAACATTCAGTAACCACATACAAACTTTCCCTATAACCCTAGCATCAACGAACCTTAAGTGTGTAGACCCTACGGGTTCGGGAATCATGCAGACATGACCGAGACAGCTCTCCGGCCAATAACCAACAACGGGATCTGGATACCCATGTTGGATCCCACATGCTCCACGATGATCTCATCAGATGAACGACGATGTCGAGGATTCAAGCAATCTCGTATACAGTTCCCTTTGTCAATCGGTACGTTACTTGCTCGAGATTCGATCGTCGGTATCCCAATACCTCGTTCATCTCGTTACCGGCAAGTCACTTTACTCGTTCCGTAATGCATGATCCCGTGGACAACTACTTAGTCACATTGAGCTCATTATGATGATGCATTACCGAGAGGGCCCAGAGATACCTCTCCGTCATATGGAGTGACAAATCCCAGTCTCGATTCGCGTCAACCCAACAGACACTATCGGAGATGCCTGTAGTGCACCTTTATAGCCACCCAGTTACATTGTGACGTTTGGTACACCCAAAGCATTCCTACGGTATCCGGGAGTTACACAATCTCATGGTCTAAGGAAATGATACTTGACATTAGAAAAGCTTTAGCAAACGAACTACACGATCTTGTGCTATGCTTAGGATTGGGTCTTGTCCATCACATCATTCTCCTAATGATGTGATCCCGTTATCAATGACATCCAATGTCCATAGTCAGGAAACCATGACCATCTGTTGATGAACGAGCTAGTCAACTAGAGGCTCACTAGGGACATGTTGTGGTCTATGTATTCACACATGTATTACGGTTTCCGGTCAATACAATTATAGCATGAACAATAGACAATTATCATGAACAAGGAAATATAATAATAACCATTTTATTATTGCCTCTAGGGCATATTTCCAATAGTCTCCCACTTGCACTAGAGTCAATAATCGAGTTACATTGTGATGAATCGAACACCCATAGAGTTCTGGTGTTGGTCATGTTTTGCTCGCGGAAGAGGTTTAGTCAATGGATCTGCGACATTCAGATCCGTATGCACTTTACAAATATCTATGTCTCCATCTTGAACATTTTCACGAATGGAGTTGAAGCAACGCTTGATGTGCCTGGTCTTCTTGTGAAACCTGGGCTCCTTGACAAGGGCAATAGCTCCAGTGTTGTCATAGAAGAGAGTCATCGGGCCCGACGCATTGGGAATAACTCCTAGGTCGGTAATGAACTCCTTAATCCAGATTGCTTCATGCGCTGCCTCCGAGGCTGCCATGTACTCCGCTTCACATGTAGATCCCGCCATGACGCTTTGCTTGCAACCGCACCAGCTTACTGCCCCACCATTCAAAATATACACATATCCGATTTGTGACTTGGAGTCATCCAGATCCGTGTCGAAGCTAGCATCGATGTAACCCTTTACGACGAGCTCTCCGTCACCTCCATAAACGAGAAGCATATCCTTAGTCCTTTTCAGGTACTTCAGGATATTCTTGTCCGCTGTCTAGTGTTCCATGCTGGGATTACTTTGGTACCTCCCTACCAAACTTACGGCAAGGTTTACATCAGGTCTGGTACACAGCATGGCATACATAATAGACCCTATGGCTGAGGCATAGGGGATGACACTCATCTTTTCTCTATCTTCTGCCGTGGTCGGGCTTTGAGCTGAGCTCAATTTCACACCTTGCAATACAGGCAAGAACCCCTTCTTGGACTGACCCATATTGAACTTCTTCAATATCTTATCAAGGTATGTGCTTTGTGAAAGACCTATGAGGCGTCTCGATCTATCTCTATAGATCTTGATGCCTAATATGTAAGCAGCTTCTCCAAGGTCCTTCATTGAAAACACTTATTCAAGTAGGCCTTTATGCTTTCCAAAAGTTCTATATCATTTCCCATCAATAGTATGTCATCCACATATAATATGAGAAATGCTACAGAGCTCCCACTCACTTTCTTGTAAATGCAGGCTTCTCCATAAGTCTGCATAAGCTTGCATACCTTGTTAGCATTCTTAGGATCGATAAAACCTTCCGGCCGCATCATATACAATTCTTCCTCAAGGAAGCCGTTAAGGAATGCCGTTTTGACGTCCATTTGCCATATCTCATAATCATAGAATGCGGAAATTGCTAACATGATTCGGACGGACTTCAGCTTCTCTACGGGTGAGAAGGTCTCATCGTAGTCAACCCCTTGAACTTGTCAATAACCCTTAGCGACAAGCCGAGCCTTATAGATGGTAACATTACCATCCGCGTCCGTCTTCTTCTTCAAGATCCATTTATTTTCTATCGCTCGCCGATCATCGGGCAAGTCTGTCAAAGTCCATACTTTGTTTTCATACATGGATCCTATCTCGGATTGCATGGCTTAATGCCATTTGTTGGAATCTGGGCCTGCCATAGCTTCTTCATAGTTTGAAGGTTCACCGTTGTCTAACAACTTGATTTCCAGGACAGGGTTGCCATACCATTCTGGTGTGGAACGTGTCCTTGTGGACGTATGAAGTTCAGTAGCAACTTGATCCGAAGCACCTTGATCATCATCATTAACTTCCTCTCCAGTCGGTGCAGGCACCATAGAAACATCTTCCTGAGCTGTGCTACTTTCTGGTTCAAGAGGCAGTACTTCATCAAGTTCTACTTTCCTCCCACTTACTTCTTTCGAGAGAAACTCTTTCTCTAGAAGGACCCATTCTTGGCAACAAAGATCTTGCCTTCGGATCTGAGGTAGAAGGTATACCCAATGGTTTCCTTAGGGTATCCTCTGAAGACGCATTTTTCCGACTTGGGTTTGAGCTTTTCAGGTTGAAGTTTCTTGACATAAGCATCGCATCCCCAAACTTTTAGAAACAACAGCTCAGGTTTCTTCCCAAACCATAATTCATACGGTGTCGTATCAACGGATTTAGACGGTGCCCTATTTAAAGTGAATGTGGCCGTCTCTAAAGCATATCCCAAAAATGATAGCGGCAAATCGGTAAGAGACATCATAGATCGCACCATATCCAATAGAGTGCGATTACAACGTTCAGACACACCATTACGCTGAGGTGTTCCAGGCGGCGTGAGTTGTGAAACAATTCGACATTTCCTTAAGTGCATACCAAATTCGTGACTCAGATATTCTCCCCCACGATCTGATCGTAAGAACTTTATTTTTCTGTCACGTTGATTCTCTACCTCACTCTGAAATTCCTTGAACTTTTCAAAGGTCCCAGACTTGTGTTTCATTAAGTAGACATACCCATATCTACTTAAGTCATCAGTGAGGGTGAGAACATAACGATAGCCACCACGAGCCTCAATGCTCATTGGACCGCACACATCAGTATGTATGATTTCCAACAAGTTGGTTGCTCGCTCCATTGTTCCGGAGAACGGAGTCTTGGTCATTTTGCCCATGAGGCATGGTTCGCACGTGTCAAATGATTCGTAATCAAGAGACTCCAAAAGTCCATCTGCATGGAGCTTCTTCATGCGTTTGACACCAATGTGACCAAGGCGGCAGTGCCACAAGTATGTGGGACTATCATTATCAACCTTACATCTTTTGGTATTCACACTATGAATATGTGTAACATCACATTTGAGATTCAATAAGAATAAACCATTGACTAGCGGGGCATGACCATAAAACATATCTCTCATATAAATAGAACATCCATTATTCTCGGATTTAAATGAGTCGCCATCTCGCATTAAACGAGATCTAGATACAATGTTCATGCTCAAAGCTGGCACTAAATAACAATTATTGAGGTTTAAAACTAATCCCGTAGGTAAATGTAGAGGTAGTGTGCCGACGGCGATCACATCGACCTTGGAACCATTCCCGACGCGCAACATCTCCTCGTCTTTCGCCAGTCTCCGCTTATTCCGCAACTCCTGTTTTGAGTTACAAATATGAGCAACCGCACCGGTATCAAATACCCAGGAGCTACTATGAGTACTGATAAGGTACACATCAATAACATGTATATCACATATACCTTTGGTGTTGGCGCCCTTCTTGTGCGCTAAGTACTTGGGGCAGTTCCGCTTCCAGTGACCGTTTCCCTTGCAATAAAAGCACTCAGTCTCAGGTTTGGGTCCATGCTTTGGCTTCTTCCCAGCAACTGGCTTACCAGGCGCGGCAACTCCCTTGCCGTCCTTCTTGAAGTTCTTCTTACCCTTGCCTTTCTTGAAACTAGTGGTTTTATTGACCATCAACACTTGATGTTCCTTTTTGATCTCCACCTTCGCTGATCTCAGCATTGAACGTACCTCAGGAATGGTTTTATCCATCCCTTGCATATTGAAATTCATCACAAAGCTCTTGTAGCTAGGTGGAAGTGACTAAAGGATTCTGTCAATGACCGCGTCATCCGGGAGATTAACTCCCAGCTGAGACAAGCGGTTGTGCAACCCAGACATTTTGAGTATGTGCTCACTGACAGAACTATTCTCCTCCATCTTACAACTGTAGAACTTGTCGGAGAATTCATATCTCTCGACCTGGGCATGAGCTTGGAAAACCATTTTCAGCTCTTGGAACATCTCATATGCTCCGTGCTACTCAAAACACTTTTGGAGCCCCGGTTTCAAGCTGTAAAGCATGCCGCACTGAACCAGGAAATAATCATCACTATGCGACTGCCAGGTGTTCATAACGTCTTGAGTTGCTGAAAAAACGGGTGCTTCACCTAGCGGTGCTTCTACGACATATTCTTTCTTGGCAGCTACCATCGTCTTTCAACTTGGTTTTCTCTAGGAACGCGTTGAAGTTGAGGGCAACACTAGCATGGGCCATTTGATCTACAAGACATTGCAAAGATTTTAGACTAAGTTCATGATAATTAAGTTCATTTAATCAAATATTTAATGAACTCCCACTCAGATAGACATCCCTCCAGTCATCTAAGTGATACATGATCCGAGTCAACTAGGCCGTGTCCAACCATCACGTGAGACGGACTAGTCATCATCGATGAACATCTTCATGTTGATCGTATCTGCTATACGACTCACGTTCGACCTTTTGGTCTCTCGTGTTCCGAGGCCATGTCTGTACATGCTAGGCTCGTCAAGTCAACCTAAGTGTTTTGCATGTGTAAATCTGGCTTACACCCGTTGCATGCGAATGTTAGAATCTATCACACCTGATCATCACATGGTGTTTCGAAACAATGAACTTTCGCAACGGTGCACATTTAGGGGGAACACTTTCTTGAAATTTTATGAGGGATCATCTTATTTATGCTACCGTCGTTCTAAGCAAATAAGATGTAAAAACATGATAAACATCACATGCAATCAAATAGTGACATGATATGACCAATATCATTTTGCTCCTTTTGATCTCCATCTTCGGGACGCCATGATCATCATCGTCACCGGCATGACACCATGATCTCCATCATCATGATCTCCATCATCGTGTCTTCATGAAGTTGTCTCGCCAACTATTACTTCTACTACTATGGCTAACGGTTTAGCAATAAAGAAAAGTAATTACATGGCGTTATTCAATGACATGAAGGTCATACAATAAATTAAGACAACTCCTATGGCTCCTGCCGGTTGTCATACTCATCGACATGCAAGTCATGATCCCTATTACAACAACATGATCAATCTCATACATCACATATATATCATTCATCACATCCTTTTGGCCATATCACATCACACGGCATATGCTGCAAGAACAAGTTAAACGTCCTCTAATTGTTGTTGCAAGTTTTTACGTGGCTGCTATAGGGTTCTAGCAAGGACGTTTCTTACCTACGCCAAAACCAAAATGTGATATGCCAATTGCTATTTACCCTTCATAAGGACCATTTTCATCGAATCTGATCTGACTAAAGTGGGAGAGGCAGACACCCACTAGCCACCTTATGCAACTAGTGCATGTCAGTCGGTGGAACCTGTCTCACGTAAGCATACATGTAAGGTCAGTCCGGGCCGCTTCATCCCATGATGCTGCCAAATCAAGATAAGACTAGTAACGGCAAGTAAATTGACAAAATCGACGCCCACAACAACTTGTGTTCTACTCGTGCATAGAAACTGTGCATAGACCTAGCTCATGATGCCACTATTGGGTGTTGTTGCAGAAATTAAAAATTTTCTATGCATCACCAAGATCAATCTATGCAGTAACTAGCAATGAGAGAGAGGGGAGTGCATCTTCATACCCTTGAAGATCGCGAAACGGAAGCGTTGCAAGAACGCGGTTGGAGGAGTCGTACACATAGCGATTCATATCATGGCCGATTCCGATCTTAGCACCGAACAACGGCACCTCCGTGTTCAACACACATGCAGCCCGGTGGCGTCTCGTGCGCCTTGATCCAGCAAGGAGGAGGGAGAGGTTGGGGAAGATAACTCCAGCAGCAGCACGACGGCGTGGTGGTGGTGGAGCAGCGGTTCTCTGGCAGGGCTTCGCCAAGCTCAAACGGAGGAGGAGAGGTGTTGGAGAGGGGGAGGGCTGCGCCTTGGATGTGGTGCGGCTGCCCTCCCTCCTCCCCTCTATTTATAGGGTAAAGGGGGAAGGGGGCCGGCCTCTCTAGATGAGATCTAGAGGGGGGTGGCGACCAAGGGGAGGGGGCTTGCCCCCAAGCCAAGGGGGGGGGGCTTAAGGTTTCCCCCAACCCTAGGCGCATGGGCCTAAGGGGGTTGGCGCCCCAGCCCACTAAGGGGCTGGTTCCCTTCCACATACTGCCCATAGGGCCCTCCGGGGCAGGTGGACCCTCCCGGTGGACCCCCGGAACCCCTTCAGTGCTCCTGGTACAATACCGGCAAACCCCTGAATACTTCCGGTGACCGTATGATGACTTCCCATATATAAATCTTCAACTCCGGACCATTCCGAAACTCCTTGTGACATCCGGGACTTCTAACAACATTCGGTAACTTTCGGTGTCAAAACCGGCGGATCTCGGGTAGGGGGTCCCGATCTGTGTGTCTAAGGCTAATGGTAACAGGAGGCAAGGGACACGATGTTTTACCCAGGTTCGGGCCCTCTTGATGGAGGTAAAACGCTACTTCCTGCTTGATTGATATTGATGATATGAGTATTACAAGAGTTGATCTACCACAACATCATAGAGGCTAAACCCTAGAAGCTAGCCTATGATGATTATGATTGTCCCTATACGGACCAAACCCTCCAGTTTATATAGACACCGGAGGGGGCTAGGGTTACACAGAGTCGGTTACAAAGAAGGAAATCTATTATCTGGATCGCCAAGCTTGTCTTCCACGCAAAGGAGAGTCCCATCCGGACATGGGACGAAGTCTTGAGTCTTGTATCTTCATGGTCCAACAGTCCGACCAAAGTATATAGTCCGGCTGTCCGGATACCCCCTAATCCAGGACTCCCTCAGTAGCCCCTGAACTAGGCTTCAATGACGATGAGTCCAGCATGCAGTTTTTCTTCGGCATTGCAAGGCAGGTTCAATCTCCGAATACTCCAAAGTACCTGTTGCAACGAACAGTGTCCGACTTCTCATCAATGTTGTACTCCTCGGCTTATGTGCTTCAATAATGACCATCTCCACGTGTCGAGCGAATACGAGGAGACGAGGTATTTTTGCATTTGCCACCCCGGCCCTACAAGCAAACCGTCTATTTGAAGGGACGGGGATCCTCAGATCCAAACCTCACCTTCTTCCCTTGAGCAAGCATCCAACAGAGCGCTCCGGAAAAAACCATTCCAACAAGGCCGGTTGCCGCAGCTCTTCTTCTCGTTCCCTTCGCTCCAAGATAGGAGACTAGGAAGAGTGTTCAGTTCGTCAAAGCCGTTTGATAAAGTTACAGACCCAAGGGTTTCTTCCACTGGCATTCATGGTTCCCGTCCGAGCTGGACTAGCCACCTATAATGGCGGGGAGCAAGCGGAGAGATCTCCTAATCCATCTTCGGGGGAGCGAATATGCCTCATCCCGCATCTGTTAAGAGGCGTTGGGTTTCCAATCCACCATTCCTTCGCAGGCTCCTGGAGTTCTATGGCCTCCAGCTGCACAACTTCACACCCACCTCCGTGCTGCACATAGCAGGATACGTTGCCCTTTGTGAACTATTTCTGGGCTGCGAGGCTCACTTTGGCTTATGGAAGAAGTTGTTCTGCCTTGTCCCTCGCAACCAGGGGGAATCCATATGTCAAGTGGGCGGAGCCGAAGTATGGTGCGTCGCTGAGACTGGATACCTATCCGGTACTCCCAAGAAGGCACCTGAAAACTGGCCCTCGGAGTGGTTTTATGTTGATGACGTTCCCCTTCCGGATCCAGTCCGGACGGGTCTCCCTGAGTTTAGTAGCGCTCCGCCGAAGGCACGCCGAAGTTGGCGCCCTCATGGCCCCCAGGAGGAGGATACCAGAGAAGTACACTTCTTGATGAGCAGGATAAAGATACTGGCTAAATCAGGGCTGACAATAGTCGAGGTTATAGCAATATGCATAATGCGGGGAGTGCAGCCGCTTCAAAATCGGGGGAAGCCCATGTGGCATTACAACGGGGAAGATGATGCCACCCGCTATGGCCGTAAAGGTCCGGACTCCGCCACTGCTCTGGCGAGGATATTGTCCGATTTGTATAAAGGAGAAGAAGAAGAATTCCTTCACATTAAACCACGGGATGGGTTTTCTATGTACAACCCCCCAAGCTGGGTAAGTTGTCACTTTTTCCCCCGCTCCATTCATCCTGGTGTCCTTCGTCATGATTATTTACCTCGATATTTCTGAGCAGGAACTTAGGAGGGCCGTAGAAGGATTCAACAACCCCTCCCCGCAGCCAGAGGACCCCGGAAGGACCTTCGATCCAAGACTCGAAGAAGATCCGGATATTACTATGGAGCTTGTCAATGGGACGTTTTATCAGGCGAGCTGCGATGACGCCTCGGTGGCTATTGTCGCCGACTATCCCGGACTGCTACCTGCATCGCGTGTAAGAAAAGTCGAAACCTTATCCTTTGAAGAGTACTCCTTCCTGATACCATGCCTTATGCCTAAAATATCGTATTTTTGTAGAGACGACCATCGGAACACGGCGCCGAGCCCCTGGGGGCTCGTCGGCAAAGGGCGTCCGGATCAGGCAGGCTTAAGAGGAAGGCGGTTAGGGCCGAAACGCTGTTACAGAGGTATGGTAAAAACCTGCTCTGTGATCATTGTGTTTGAAATGTAACGGCGTCCTTTGTGTCCTGGCAGAAAGAGAAGTTGCCGGACTATATCCGGAGATCCTGCCGATCACGCCTCTACTAGCCGGATCCCGGAACCGACAGAGGATGCGGATATGCTCTCCGCCATGAATTCCGAAGTAGAGAGTGCCATGAACCACCGGCGCCGACGGGCTGTACTTCACAATAACATCTTTTCCAAAGAGGCATTTAATGCTTTCAATTCGGGAGACGCATACATCCGAGCTGCTCAAGGCGAGCTCGCCCGGGCGACGGACCAGTATGCCAAAGATATACAGGTAAGAAAATTTGATAAGCATATATAGTAGTAGCCCCTGAGACTTGAAACGGTTGGAGTAACTGTTTTAAGGATCAATTTATGCATAGGTCCTTGTAGATAAGAATACCCAATTGTCTCAAGAGATGGAGGAGTGCAAGACCCAGTTGAGGGCTACGGTTGCCAAACTAGAGGAATCCCAAAAGGCCTCCCCTGGTAACAATCATCTTTAATAACAAAATTTTATGGAAATGTACCAGTTAGTAATTGGCTTGTTTGATAGGTCTAACAGAAAATTCTGCAGACAATCCCGGGGAGAATCCGGAGATCGTAAGAGATAGCGAGTCACATCTCCAAAGGCAGCTAAAAGCTGGCGAGCGTGTTCTTACGCAAGTTAGGCGGGAGAAGAACGATCTTCAAGATGCCAATGTCCGGCTGGGCGTCGAATTAGGAGATGTTCGCGCTCAGCTGGCGGACTCCGTGAAGGAGAATAGAAGGCTTCGTCGCGGCATTTATGGTAAGTGCCTAGAAGAACTGTAGTACAGCTCGGCGAGGAAGCATATTGAAAGAGTTTATATCTGTAGGTATGTTGACGGGCTGCCCTGAAGAGGAGATGCCCGCGTCCGCAGGTGATTTACTGCAAGACCTCTCACAGCTGCACAAACGAGCTCGGTAGGTGATGCAGCATATGGCCCAGGCCTTGTTGCCATCCACCTCCCTGCCAAAAGGCATGGGGGAGCTCGTGGATATGCTCCAAGGAGAACGGCGACGTTTCCGATTGTGGAAGATGTCAGCCTGACGACAAGGTGCAAGAGAAGCCTGGGCCATGGTGAAGACGCGCTACACCAAGCTTGAGCCGAACCATATGGCCGAAGTCGGATCGGTGGGGCCAGATGGGCAAGAAATTCCCGTGAGTCTGGTGTATGACCAGGTAGCGTTAGTCGCAAAGTATTCCCAACATGATTGCAATCTAGATAGCCTGTTGGACAGTATAGAGGAAGAATACATTCAGTCCAAGTGACTATGTAATTCAATGGACATATGTAGTCCCTAGCTGGATGAAAAATCATTTGTCATGGCGGACCTTTTCGCTTCAGCCCCCGGATCCGACAGTCCGGGGTGTATCCGAATACTCGCTCAGTTATGCAAAACCGGGGTATGCGTGGAAACCAGGCGTAGGGGTCATAAGTGCTTGAACAGACAAGTACCCAAGTAGTTATGTTATATTACATGGGTAGTAAGAAACATCTTCCAGGGATAATAGTTCCGTTAGGGGTTCCTTTCCCTGGATTCGCATGCATCGATGTACATGTCCAGACTGCGAATCATAAACGTAGGATACAAAACATCTGGGGATTCACATTGTAATAAATGAAAGAAACATCTTTTGTTCATCGACCGAATATTCCCTTAAGAACGCTAGCTTTCGGCTTCACCTAGTCTGAGGTACACATCCAGCTGAACTGACAGTAACAATCGCAGAGGTGCTCCCCTTATGCCCTAGCCGAATTAACGGGAACGTAGGGCATAAACACAAGAGCCAGGCAACCCAGCATGGCCACATCTTAAGTCATATCGATGCATATAATGGTGAAGAAAAGGCACATATGGAAAAAAAAACGCAGATGTGATAGGCAAGAAGCCATGAAAGTAATTATATTTAGCTTCCATATAGGAAGTCCCCAGGTATGGTGTACACACATAGTGCGGCCGTAGTGATCCGAGCATCCGCACTGTATTGAGTACTTTGTGTGAAGAAGGGAAAAAAGGGTGAGAAAGGGAAAAAAAAGGGGGGAGCATAATGAAAAGAGCGGGGGTAAGGAGACGAACATTGAGTTCGACACTAGGCGTAGAATCTCCGGAGTCTGGCCGCATTCCATGGGTTCGGCTTGAGTCTGTTATCGGATGCATTACACATGCGGTACGCTCCTCCGGTGAGAACTTTATCAATAATGAAGGGACCTTACCACTTAGGTTGGAGCTTGTCCTTCTTTTTCTCCCGTAGACGTAGAATGAGTTCGCCAATATTATAAGTTTTGGCCCGCACTTCTCTGCTTTGATATCGTCGAGCCTGCTATTGATAGGATGCGGAACGGGCTTTGGTGACGTCGCGCTCCTCCTCTAGGGCATCTAACTTGTCCTGCCGATCTAACTCGGCTTCCTTCTCTTCGTATAGGTGCACGCGAGGTGAGTCATGTATTACGTCGCAGGGTAGTACTGCTTCTGCGCCGTACACCATAAAAAATGGTGTGTATCCGATGGTGCAATTCGGCGTGGTCCGCAGCTCCCAGAGTACGGAGTCGAGCTCCTCGACCCAGTGCGTGTCTGATTTTGTCAAGGACCGCACTAGTCTACGTTTGATGCCGCTCATAATGAGACCATTTGCATGTTCGACCTGACCGTTTGTTTGGGGATGGTAGACGGAGGCGTAATCGAGCTTAATGACCATGTTGCCGCACCACATTTTCACTTCATTGGCTATGAAGTTTGAGCCATTATCAGTGATGATGCTGTGGGGGACGCCGTAATATTGTGCAACCCCTGATATGAAGTCTATCACTAGTCCGGATTCGTCCGTTTTAACTGGTTTGGCTTCTATCCATTTGGTGAATTTGTACACCATGACCAATAAGTATTTTTTCTTATGGCTTCCCCCTTTAAGGGGTCCGACCATATCCAGCCCCCAGACCGCAAAGGACCAAGTGATCGGGATTGTTTGGAGAGCGGTAGGGGGCCTATGGCTCTGATTGGCAAAAAGCTGGCAACCGACGCAGTGCTGGACAAGGTCCTGTGTGTCTCCTCGGGCTGTCGGCCAATAAAAACCTGTACGAAAGGCCTTGCTGACAAGTGCCCGAGCCGCGGCGTGGTGCCCGCCGAGTCCGGCATGGATTTCAGCCAAGAACTGCCGTCCTTCCTCTTCGAAGATGCATCTTTGGAGCACTCCAATCGCACTTTTCTTATAGAGTTCTCCCTCATGGACTTTGTAGGCCTTGGAGCGCCGCACAATACAACATGCTTCATTTTGGTCCTCGGGGAGCTCCTGCCTATTTAGGTAGGCCAAGAAAGGCTTGGTCCACGAGGTGATTACAGCCATGATTTCGTGGGCCGAAGGTGTTATTTCGGTGGCGGAGCCTCCGATTACGTCAGATGGTTCGGAATCTGGGGTTGTATTCAGATCCGGGCTAGTGTTGCCGGACTCCCCTTCCCATACCACAGATGGTTTGAACAGCTTTTCCAGGAATATGTTAGGTGGGACTGGGTCGCGTTTAGCGCCGATGCGGGCGAGGATATCCGCCGCTTGATTGTTTTCTCGAGCCACATGGTGGAATTCGAGCCCCTCGAACCGAGCTGATATTTTGAGGACGACATTACGGTTGGCCGCCATTTTCGAATCCTTGGCATCAAAATCTCCATTTATTTGTGATATTGCGAGGTTTGAATCCCCGTGCACCTCTAGGCGTTGAATGCCCATAGAGAGTGCCATCCGAAGGCCATGCAACAGAGCCTCGTATTCGGCTGCGTTGTTGGAGTCCGTGTATAATATTTGGAGTACGTATTGGACTGTGTCTCCGGTGCGGGAGGTCAGGACTACACCCGCTCCCAATTTGGCCAGCATTTTAGAGCCGTCGAAGTACATGATGTAGTTGGAGTACGCGCCGTACTCTTTAGGGAGTTCGGCTTCTGTCCATTCAGCGATGAAGTCGGCTAATACTTGCGACTTAATGGCCCCCCGTGGTTTGTATGTTACGTCAAACGGAAGGAGCTCGATGGCCCATTTAGCAATCCGTCCCGTGGCGTCACGGTTGTTTATTATGTCATTGAGTCGTACTTCGGAGGCCACCGTAATTGAACACTCTTGAAAGTAGTGTCGTAGCTTCCGGGATGCCATGAAGACCGCGTATGCTATCTTTTGATAGTGTGGGTATCGGCATTTGCATGGAGTGAGGACAGTGGACACATAATATACTGGCTTTTGAAGCGGGAACTTGTACCCGTCCGCTTCTCGTTCGACAACAAGCACTACACTGACAACCTGATGTGTCATAGCTATGTATAGTAGCATAGGTTCGCCAATATTTGGTTCTGTCAGGACTAGATTACTAGCCAATAAGGTCTTTATTTCATCCAGTCCGGCCGCGGCTGCGTCCGTCCACACGAAGTGTTCGGTGCGTCGAAGAAGGCGGTAAAGGGGTAGTGCCTTTTCTCCTAATCGGGAGATAAAGCGGCTTGAGGCAGCCACGCATCCAGCTAGTTTCTGGATATGTTTGAGGTCTGTTACGATAGCCAACTGCGACAGAGCTCGGATTTTTGCTGGATTTGCTTCAATTCATCTATTGGAAACAATGAAGCCGAGCTGCTTCCCGGAGGGTACGCCGAAAACACATTTTTCCGGGTTTAGCTTGATGTCGTATGTTTGGAGGTTATCGAGCATAAGCCGCAAGTCATCTATTAGGGTTTCAATGTATTTTGTTTTTATGACCACGTCGTCCACATATGCCTCCACTGTTTTGCTGATTTGCTTCTCTAGGCATGTTTGAATCATGCATTGATAGGTTGCACCAGCATTTTTAAGCCCGAAAGGCATATTGTTGAAGCTGAAAGGGCCATATGGCGTTATGAAGGCCATTGCGGCCTGGTCGGACTCTGCTATCTTTATTTGATGGTATCTGGAGTATGCGTCGAGGAAACATAGTGAATCGTGTCCTGCGGTGGCATCTATGATTTGGTCGTTGCGAGGGAGGGCGAAGGGATCCTTGGGGCAAGCCTTGTTGAGGTCTTTGAAATCCACGCATAGGCGCCAGGATTTGTCCTTCTTTGGTACCATTACCAGGTTTGCTAGCCAATCCGGATGCTTGATATCTCTGATGAATCCGGCCTCAAGTAGCTTGGCTAGCTCTTCTCCCATGGCTTGCCGTTTAGGCTCTAAGAAGCTCCTAAGAGTCTGTTTGACTGGCTTGTGTCCTTTCAGTATATTGAGGCTGTGTTCGGCCAGCCTGCCTGGGATGCCCGGCATGTTTGAAGGATGCCAGGCGAAGATGTCCCAATTCTGGCGTAGGAATTCTCGTAGTGCGGCGTCCGTTGTGGGGCTCAATTGTGTCCCGATGGAAGTTGTCTTCGTGGGGTCTGTTGGATGGACCTGGAATTTGACTATCTCGTCTGCGGATTTAAATGATGTGGACTTGGGTCGTTTGTCGAGTATCATGTTGTCCCTGTCCATTGTTGTGCGCAGCTTTGTCAGTTCTTTGGCCGCTAGGGCTTCGGATAATGCTTCTAGGGCTAGTGCTGCAGTTTTATTTTCGGCGCAGAGTGCGACGTCCGGATCACTGGCTAGAGTGATGATTCCGTTGGTTCCGGGCATTTTAAGCTTCATGTACCTGTAATGGGGTATAGCTTGAAAGCTTGTGAATGCGTCCCGCCCTAAAAGGGCGTGGTATCCACTGCTGAGAGGAGCCACTTGGAAGGTGATTTCTTCGGACCTATAATTCTTCGGGGTTCCGAATACCACATCGAGTATGATTTTCCCCGCACACCGTGCCTCCCGACTAGGGATGATTCCCCTGAAGGTTGTGCCGCTCTGCTCAATGCGGCTTTTATCAATTTCCATCTTGCTGAGTGTTTCTTCATAGATCAAGTTTAATCCACTTCCGTCGTCCATGAGTACATTAGTGAGCCGAAAGCCGTCGACAATTGGGCTAAGGACCAAAGCGGCAGGTGCCCAGATTGTCTGGAATTGGGGTTCGTCACTGGCATTGAAAGTTATAGCCGTGTCGTTCCACAGATTTATTTTTGCCATGTGGCAGATTTTAGCGAGGTTTCGATGAGCTCGCTTGCGCCTCTTATTTGAGGCAAAAGTCTCGAAGACTATTGAGGGAGTCCCGAATTAGGGGGTGTCCGGATAGCCGAACTATCACCTTTGGCCGGACTCCTAGACTATGAAGATACAAGATTGAAGACTTCGTCCCGTGTCCGTATGGGACTTTCCTTGGCGTGGAAGGCAAGCTTGGCAATACGGATATGTAGATCTCCTACCATTGTAACCGACTCTGTGTAACCCTATCCCTCTCCGGTGTCTATATAAACCGGAGGGTTTTAGTCCGTAGGACGAACAACAATCATACCATAGGCTAGCTTCTAGGGTTTAGCCTCTTTGATCTCGTGGTAGATCTACTCTTGTACTACCCATATCGTCAATATCAATCAAGCAGGAGTAGGGTTTTACCTCCACCGAGAGGGCCCGAACTTGGTTAAAAACATCATGTCCCTTGTCTCCTGTTACCATCCGCCTAGACGCACAGTTCGGGATCCCCTACCAAAGATCCGCTGGTTTTAACACCGACGACTGTCAATACCGCATTGTGTTATTCGGCAGGACGTTGCTCTGCTTTATTTACAAGAAGATCCTCGCTGCTTTTTGCTACCTGCCGGAGTATCCAACATGCTCTAAGGCTATGCGTTGGCTTAGTATCCGGCGTGCTATGAATTTTGCATGGCCCATTGAGCCATTCTTCCAATACGGTTCCACGTCCTGGAGTGGGCTTTGGCCTTTTGGTATTTGAATCGGGTAACTTAGGAGAGTTTGCCCTTTTAGCTCGGTGGGAGGGTTTAGTGAGAGCCGAATTATCCCAAAAGTCTGTTTGGGTTTTCCAGGTACTTTCCATCGCATAGTACATCTGTACTATGGCTGCTAAGTCGACAAAGTGTACTATGTCACGGTGACTTATAGCATTAAGGATCCCTTTGCTCGTGCAATTTTCGCAAAAAAGTGAGATTGCGTCCTCCTCGCGACAGTCCTTGACCTTGTTTATCACAAAGAAGAATCTGGCCCAGTAGCGATGTACTGTCTCATGTGGCTCTTGTCTGATATGTGAGAGACAGCTTAAGTCTGGGTGGGTGGGCGTAGTTAAATCTGGATTCTGTTTCAATCTAGCGCCCAAGGGCAGAGGAGCTTCCAGGCTTGACGGCTCGGGCTCCGGGATGTTGCCCGATCTTTCCGGCCCGTTGCCCGATTCTAAGTTCGGGGTCTGGGTCGTGTCCTCCCGCGAACGGGTATCCGGCTCAGAGAGCTTGGTGATCCGGACATAGTTAGTCCTCGGAATAGAGGGATAACCCATATGAGCCTCTTCCACTACCGCTATCTCGTGGGTGGCCGATGGGGATTTAATATCCCTTTGGTCGGGTTTAAGCCCAATCCGGTCATAGTCTGTAGCGACTCCCAAAGCGGCGATGCGATCCAAGAGCTCATTAAGGGAGGAGAGCTCCATTGGATCCATCTGTTCGGCGAGTTCCGAATTGACGTGGAGGCTATTCGTGATGAACCGAGAGGTCATCGTCGGTGCGACAGCCGATTGGGCGACCATGACGAAGCCGCCTAGTCAGAGAGTTTAGCCTACAGCCAACGCTCCCCCAGAGGTGATGTTGTCCTTGACAACGAGACAGGCCATCGAGCCTTGCAGCTACGACACAGAGTAACTCTCAATGAAAGCACCAATGTCAGTGTCAAAACCGGCAGATCTCGGGTAGGGGGGCCCGATCTGTGCGTCTAAGGCTAATGGTAACAGGAGGCAAGGGACACGATGTTGTACCCAGGTTTGGGCCCTCTTGATGGAGGTAAAACCCTACTTCCTGCTTGATTGATATTGATGATATGAGTATCACAAGAGTTGATCTACCACGAGATCATAGAGGCTAAACCCTAGAAGCTAGCCTATGATGATTATGATTGTCCCTATACGGACCAAACCCTCCGGTTTATATAGACACCGGAGGGGGCTAGGGTTTACACAGAGTCGGTTACAAAGAAGGAAATCTATTATCCGGATTGCCAAGCTTGTCTTCCACGCAAAGGAGAGTCCCATCCGGACACGGGACGAAGTCTTGAGTCTTGTATCTTCACAGTGCAACAGTCCGGCCAAAGTATATAGTCCGGCTGTCCGGATACCCCCTAATCTAGGACTCCCTTAGTAACCACATACAAACTTTCCCTATAACCCTAGCGTCATCGAACCTTAAGTGTGTAGACTCTACGGGTTCGGGAGTCATGCAGACATGACCGAGACAGCTCTCCGGCCAATAACCAACAGCAGGATCTGGATACCCATGTTGGCTCCCACATGCTCCACGATGATCTCGTCGGATGAACCATGATGTCGAGGATTCAAGCAATCCCGTATACAATTCCCTTTGTCATCGGTACGTTACCTGCCCGAGATTCGATCGTCGGTATCCCAATACCTCGTTCAATCTCGTTACCGGCAAGTCACTTTACTCGTTTCATAATGCATGATCCTGTGACCAACTACTTAGTCACATTGAGCTCATTATGATGATGCATTACCGAGAGGGCCCAGAGATACCTCTCCGTCATATGGAGTGACAAATCCCAGTCTCTATTTGCGCCAACCCAACAGACACTTTCGAAGATGCCTGTAGTGCACCTTTATAGCCACCTAGTTACGTTGTGACGTTTGGTACACCCAAAGCATTCCTATGGTATCTGGGAGTTACACAATCTCATGGTCTAAGGAAATGATACTTGACATTAGAAAAGCTTTAGCAAACGAACTACACGATCTTGTGCTATGCTTAGGATTGGGTCTTGTCCATCACATCATTTTCCTAATGATGTGATCCCGTTATCAATGACATCCAATGTCCATAGTCAGGAAACCATTACCATCCGTTGATCAACGAGCTAGTCAACTAGAGGCTCACTAGGGACATGTTGTGGTCTATGTATTCACACATGTATTACGGTTTCCGGTCAATACAATTATAGCATGAAGAATAGACAATTATCATGAACAAGGAAATATAATAATAACCATTTTATTATTGCATCTAGGGCATATTTCCAACAAAAGCATGTTGCCATTGAATCATCAAACAATTCCTTCAAATCAAGCACTGATGACAATGCCTCAAGTGATGATGAACAAATTGCATTCTGCCTCATGGCAAAATCCTCAAAGGACCAGGTATCAGCAAAACACTAAAGATTCATGAATGAATATTCACCTGAATATATTTCTTATGCCAAGCTGGTCAAGGTTGCTAAATCCCAACATGATGAACTTGAAATGGTTGAGAGGAATCTCAGAAAAACCAAAGGATTACTGGTCAAAGCGATGGAGAAGAATCAAAAGTTGATCGAAGATCAAGATGCTTTTTCATCAACTATTGATGGTCTTACCAATCGATATGCTTCACTTATAGTTGACTATGAGAGTCTATCAGATGAACCCCTTAACGGGAATCAAGAACTCGTGTCCGTGAAAGAATCTCATAACAAGCTGGTGCTGGAGCAAGCTTCTCTCTTCGCCAAGCAATCTGTTTGATTTCCTGATGATTTTGTACCTCCATGCTTAAAATGCCTAGAACGTAGCAATGTTGATTCTCATGCTGTCATAGAGAATATTGCTACTACTAAAGTTGGTACTACTAACCCATCTTCCGAGGATTTTGCTGCTACCACTGAAGAAAAAAGTAGGTTAAAAGGCTTATTTGAGACTGGAATGCTAAGGAGCCTAAAAGGGCATCAAACCCTATGTGATGTGCTCAGGAAGTCCATACTTCACAAAAATCCTCAGAAGGAAGGATTAGGTATCGAAAAGAAACTCAATGTGGATGGATCCTATTGGACTCCCGAGCAGTATGCTTGAACGACTTGGGTTCATGCAAAGATTAAAACCCTCGAACCTGAAACCTTAACTAGTTATCATTCACCTATTCCCGTTGACACTGATGAGTCTGATGACTCTAATTACAAAATCTTCAAACAATAGAATGGTGAGGTTTTTGCTCGATATGTTGGAACTAACTGCAAGACAGGTTTGCCCAAGAAGCAAATCTGGGTAAAGAAGTGCATTGTTGAAAATTTGTCTATCACTGCTAACCTGACTGTGCAGGATAACTCTCGACGAAGAAATGGATATCATTACCAGACTACATTAGTATCTTTTTCGATTGATTATAATCCTAATCTGTGTCAGAAGGAGTACATGCGTACCTCATAGAATCATTACATTCATGTGACTCGAAATAACTTCAACGTATTCATATGATTATCATCAAAGTGCTCAGGTATTTTACATGCCTCGCCGAAGGAATACTCAATCTCAATCCAAGCAAATGTGATCCTCACCTCCCATGGAAGAGTGAGTTGTGAAGAAAAACTAATCCTTTCATGCAGGAAATTCTCTCAGGGATAACTCACGTTTATTATAAACCCTGAGATCAATCATTGTTGGTGTTTCTCACTTTCTGTTTTTGTTCGATGTTTTTGTGCTTTGTGTTGTCCTTCATCTATTTTTTTCTGAGTCGGACTCTATTTCCTCAGTTCTTTCTCGTCATAAACATGCAACTTGATTTGAAGAAGATTTCAATCCAACGTCCTTGGTCACGAATGAAATTGCTACTTCTTGAGCTTGCGTTGTTTTTTCCCTTGAAGAGGAAAGGTGATGCAGCAAAGTAGAGATAAGTATTTCCCTCAGTTTGAGAACCAAGGTATCAATCCAGTAGGAGGTACAAACAAGTCTCCAATCTATGCACCTGCACCAACAATCAAACACTTGCACCCAACGCGATAAAGGGGTTGTCAATCCCTTCATGGTTAGTTGCAAGGATGGTGAGGGAGTCCTGGACTAGGGGGTGTCCGGACAGCCGGACTATCATCGTCCGCCGGACTCCAAGACTACGAAGATACAAGATTGAAGACTCCGTCCCGTGTCCGGATGGGACTTTCCTTGGCGTGGAAGGCAAGCTTGGCGATACGGATATGTAGATCTCCTACCATTGTAACCGACTCTGTGTAACCCTAGCCTCCTCCGGTGTCTATATAAACCGGAGGGCTTTAGTCCGTAGGACACAACATACATTACAACAATCATACCATAGGCTAGCTTCTAGGGTTTAGCCTCCTTGATCTCGTGGTAGATCCACTCTTGTACTACCCATATCATCAATATTAATCAAGCAGGACGTAGGGTTTTACCTCCATCGAGAGGGCCCGAACCTGGGTAAAAACATCGTGTCCCTCGTCTCCTGTTACCATCCGCCTAGACGCACAGTTCGGGACCCCCTACCCGAGATCCGCCAGTTTTGACACCGACATTGGTGCTTTCATTGAGAGTTCCTCTGTGTCGTCACCGATAGGAAGGATGCCTCCACCCGTCTTCAAAGACGGTATTTTTGCCGAAGGGGCCTTGGCCGTCGGCCAAACTATCCGGCTAGGTGGTTTTCTTATGACCGCCTGTCCGGCCACTGCCTCGACAATGACTTCTCAAGTCGTCAAAAGCAATCTTCGCGTCACCTCGGAATCCGCCGAGCAGTTGGATCCAATAGAGCTCTCGTCTGTTAACGAGCTCTTGGATTGCATCGCCGCCCTGGGAGTCGCCACAGACTACGATCATATTGGGCTTAAAACCGATCTGAGAGAGATTAACTCTCCCCAGGCCACCCACCACATCGCAGTGGTAGAGGAACAATGCGGCGACTCTTTGCCTATATTAAAAACTAGTCACGTCCGGATTCCCGAACCCTCCATGCCGGACTTCCGCGGAGGGACGGGCTTCGATCAAGCATTGAACTTAAAATCATGCATCACTCCGGACTCGCTGGATTGTGTCCAGCAACCTAAGCTTCCGAATTCGGAAGCTCTTCGGCCTTTAAGCCCCAAGATGGGCAGGGATCCGGATTTTAGTCCACCCACCCGCCCAGACATATGCGATCTATCTCTAATACGGCAAGAGCCCGTTGAAACAGTACATCACTACTGGGCCAGATTCCTCCTAGTTATGGACAGGATAAAGGACTGCCGAGAGGAAAACGCAATCTCAATCTTCTGCAATAATTGCACGGACAAGGGAATACTAAACGCCATTGATCGTTGCAAGATTACGCGCTTCACCGATCTGGCATCCATAGTATGAAAGTACTGTGCGATGGAGAGTTTCCGGAAAACCGAAAATCAATTTTGGGATAATCCGGCCCCAAACCCAGTCCGCAGCAAAAGGGCGCCTTACACTCAGGCCCCAGATGCAAAAACGAAAAAACGAAAACCCAATAAGGGGCACGGAACCGTACTGGAGGGATGGCTCAATGGACCCTGTAAGTTTCATAGTACAGAGGCAGCCGTCCCAACACATAGCCTTCGATCATGTTGGATATTACAGCAGGTGGCCAAAAGTGGCGAGGAGCTTCTAGCTCCGTGAAACCACTCCAACAATACCAGTACGGTATCAACAGTCTTCGAGACCTTCGCATCAAACAATATGCGAAAGCGAACAATCCGCGGACTCGCCGAAGTCTACCAAGTAGCAACAGCATATCCATGGGGCGACACAGCTATTACCTTCAACGCCAGCAACGAGCCTAAATTCCGAACAGCCAGAGCGCCAGCCGCACTGGTACTTAGTCCCATAGTGGACGGCTTTCGACTGACAAAAGTCCTCATGGATGGCGGCAGCGGACTAAACCTCATTTACGAGGAAACTCTGCGAAAAATGGAAATCGATTGGAGCCGTATTGAGTGAAGTAGCACAACCTTCAGAGGAATAACCCCTAGCCGGGAAGCGCGCTGCATTGGAAAAATCACACTCGATGTGGTGTTCGGCTCGCTGGACAATTACAGATCCGAAGAAGTCACGTTCGAAGTGGCCCCGTTCAGCAGCGGATATCACGCCATATTAGGACGAGAGGCATTCACAATCTTTCAAGCGGTACCTCATTACGGGTACATGAAGCTCAAAATGCCTGGGCCCAGCGGAATAATCACTCTCGTTAGTGATCCGGACATAGCACTCCACGCCGAAAACAAGACAGCCGCACTAGCCCTCGAGGCACTATCCGAAGCCTTAGCGGCAGAAGAACTCACCGCGCTGCGCTCCATGGTGAACAGGGACGATGTGATACTCGATAAAAGATCCAAGTCCACCTCCTTCAAACCAGCAGATGAAATAACAAAATTCCAGGTCCATCCAACGGACCCAACAAAGACGACCTCCATTGGGGCATAATTGAACCCCGAAGTAGACGCCGCACTATGCGAATTCCTTCAGGAAAACTGGGACATTTTCGCCTGGCATCCTTCGGATATGCCCGGAATCCCATGCAGATTGGCAGAACACAGCCTAAACATCCTAAAAGGATTTAAGCCAGTCAAACAGGCTCTTCGACGATTTTCCGAACCCAAAAGATAGGCAATGGGAGAAGAGCTAGCCAAACTATTGGAAGCCGGATTCATCAGAGATATCAAACATCCGGATTGGCTAGCAAATCTGGTAATGGTACCAAAGAAGGACAAATCCTGGCGCCTCTGTGTCGATTTTAAAGACCTCAATAAGGCTTGCCCAAAGGACCCCTTCCCTCTCCCCCGCATCGACCAAATTATCGATGCTACCGCAGGGCACGATTCGTTGTGCTTCCTAGACGCATACTCTGGCTATCATCAAATCAAGATGGCGGAAGTAGACCAAGCCGCAACGGCATTCATCACTCCATACGGACCATTCTGCTTCAACACGATGCCCTTCAGACTTAAAAATGCCGGCGCAACATATCAGCGCATGATTCAAACATGTCTGGCCACCCAGATCGGCAAAACAGTCGAGGCATACGTAGATGACGTAGTCGTCAAAACAAAACACGTCGAAAATCTAGTAGATGATTTGAGGCTCACATTCGACAACCTCAGAGCATATGACATCAAGCTGAATCCGGAAAAATGCGTTTTCGGCGTACCAGCCGGAAAGCTGCTGGGCTTCATTGTATCCGGTAGAGGAATTGAAGCAAACCCGGCTAAAATCCGAGCTCTGTCACAGTTGGATACTCCAAAAGACCTCAAACAAATACAAAAATTAACAGGATGCGTGGCAGCCTTAAGCCGCTTTATCTCCCGTCTAGGAGAAAAGGCGTTGCCCCTCTATCGCCTCCTCAGGCACACCGAACACTTTGAGTGGACGGATGCTGCCACTACCGGACTCAAAGAAATAAAGGCCATATTGGCAACAAATCCGGTCCTGGCTGCGCCCACTCTGGGCGAACCAATGTTGTTATACATCGCAGCAACGCATCAAGTTGTAAGCACGGTCCTCGTCGTCGAACGAGCGACAGAAGGGAAGAAATTCCCTCTTCAAAAACCAGTGTATTATGTATCCACTGTGTAAACCCCCTGCAAGTCCCGTTACCCGCACTATCAGAATATAGCATATGCGGTGTTCATGGCGTCCCGGAAGCTCCGACACTACTTTCAAGAGTGTTCGATAACAGTGGCCTCTGAAGTACCACTCAATGACATTATAAATAACCGCGACGCAACGGGCAGGATTGCAAAATGGGCCATTGAGCTCTTACCATTCGATATAACTTACAAACCTCGGCGAGCTATTAAGTCACAAGTTTTGGCTGACTTCGTCGCTGAATGGACCGAAGCCGAACTCCCTAAAGAGTATGGCGCATACTCCAATTGGGTTATGCACTTCGACGGCTCTAAAATGTTGGCCAGACTGGTGGCTGGCGTCGTATTGACGTCCCCAACCGGGGACACAGTCCAGTACGTACTTCAAATAATGTACACGGACTCCAACAACGCAGCCGAATACGAGGCCCTATTACATGGTCTCCGGATGGCAGTCTCCATGGGTATTCAACGCCTAGAGGTGCGTGGGGATTCAAACCTTGCAATATCCCAAATAAATGGAGACTTTGACGCCAAGGATCCGAAAATGGCAGCATATCGCAACGCCGTCCTAAAAATGTCAGCTCGGTTTGAAGGACTCGAATTCCATCACATAGCCCGAGATAATAACCAAGCAGCCGACGTACTGGCACGCATTGGCGCGAAACGTGATGCTGTCCCTCCAAATATCTTCCTGGAACGGCTCTTCAAGCCATCCGTACTATGGGAAGAGGAGCCCGGAAGTGACAGACCGGAAAAAACCGAGCCAATCGGCGATTCAGCCGATGACATAACACCGTCAGCCCACGATATAATGGCAGTAGTCGCCCCGTGGACAGAACCATTCCTAGCCTACTTGCTTAGGCAGGAACTTCTCGAAGACCAAAACGAGGCCCGCTGCATAGTCCGGCGATCGAAAGCCTACAAGGTCCATGAGGGAGAACTTTATAAGAAAAGCATAACCGGAGTCCTTCAAAGATGTATCTTCGAAGAGGAAGGGTGCAACCTCCTGGCTGAAATTCATGCCGGACTAGGCGGACACCACGCAGCAGCCCGGGCCCTTGGAGGAAAGGCATTCCGTACAGGATTTTATTGGCCGACGGCCCGGGCAGATGCCCAGGACTTAGTCTAGAGATGCGTTGGTTGTCAGCTCTTTGCTAATCAGAGCCATATGCCGCCTACCGCCCTCAAAACCATACCCATTACCTGGCCGTTCGCGGTCTGGGGGCTTGATATGGTTGGACCCCTTAAAGGGAGAACCCACAAGCAACGGTACCTATTGGTCATGGTGGATAAATTCACCAAATGGATAGAGGCCAAGCCGGTCAAAACGGAGAGTCCGGACCAGTGATAGACTTTATATCCGGGGTAGTACACCATTACGGAGTCCCCCACAGCATCATCACCGACAACGGCACAAACTTCACAGCCGACGAGGTTAAGTCATGGTGCAAGAATATGGGCATCAAGCTCGACTACGCTTCAGTCTATCACCCTCAAACCAACGGTCAAGTGGAACGAGCAAATGGTCTAATAATGAGCGGCATTAAACCCAGACTAGTGCGGTCACTTACTAAATCTGACGCGCACTGGGTCAAGGAGCTCGACTCCGTACTCTGGGGGCTGCGGACAACGCCTAACTGTACTACCGGATTCACACCATTTTTTATGGTATACGGCGCAGAGGCAGTCTTGCCCTATGACATTATTCATGACTCACCTCGAGTGCGCATGTATGAGGAAAGAGAGGCCGAGCTTGATCGGCAGGATAGCTTGGACACATTGGAGGAAGAACGTGACGTCGCGAAGGCTCGTTCCACATTTTATCAGCAGCAGGCCCGAAGATATCAAAGCAGAGAAGTACGGGCCAAGACTTACAACGTTGGTGAATTAGTTCTATGCCTACCGGACAAGAAAAAGGACAAGCTCAAGCCCAAATGGGAGGGCCCCTTCATTATCGATCAAGTCCTGACCGGCGGAGCATACCATCTACGAAATGCGTCGGATAACCAACTCGAGCCGAACCCATGGAACGTAGCCCGCCTCCGACGATTCTATGCCTAGCGCCGGACTAAGAGTTCGTCCCCTTCCCCCATCCAAACTTTTACACTTCGGTTGTCTTTTGTTTCTCTTTTTATGCCTTTTTATTTAAAAACCCTTACGGGCCTATTTTCGCATTTTTCGCATACACATGATGTGCCATCCGCACTCATCATTCCTGGGGGCTTCTTTTATAGAAGCTCAATTATAAGGGTTTCATACCCAGCACATGTGTCAAGCTTCCACATGTACCTTTTACTCGCCATTATATGCATCGATATGACTTAAGTTTTGGCCAAGCTGGGTTGCCTGGCTCCTGTGCTTACCCCTACGTTCCCGATTGTTCGGCTAGGAGGTAAAGGGAGCACCTCTGCGATTGTTACTGCCGGGTCAGCCGGATGTGTACCTCAGACTGGGTGAAGCCGAAAGCTAGCGTTCTTAAGGGAATATTCGGCCGGTGACTTAAAAGATGACTTTTTACCCATTTAACTACCCGCCCCCAGATGTTTTTCTGCTTTCTTTGCAGTCCGGACATGCACTTTAGGGCATGCCTCCCAGGGAAAGGAACCCTTAACGGAACTATTCTCCCTGGAAGATGTTTCTTACTAACCATGTAATATAACATAACTAGTTGGGCACTTGTCTGATAAAGCGATAATGACCCCTACGCCTGGTCTCCATGCATACCACGGTTGTTTCTCATCCACAAAGGTATTCGGACACACTCCGGACTCTAGGGTCCCGAGGTCAAAGCGAAAAGGTCGACAAAGACAAACGATCTACAATCCGGCTAGAAGGCATTTCACATGTCACTTCAAAGGAAAACATACATTGTCAAATTTATTGATTGTATTCCTCCTCAATCCCGTCTAACAGGCTGTCTAACTTACAGTCCCGTTGGGAAAACTTAGCAGCCAACTCTACTTGGCTGTATACTAAACTCACAGGGATCTCCTTCCCATCGGGCCCCACCGGTCCAACTTTGGCCATATGGTTGGGATCCGCCTTCTTATACCGCGTCTTCACCATGGCCCAAGCCTCCCTAGCACCTTGACGGCAAGCCGAAATCTTCCACAAACGGAAGCGCTGCCGCACTCCCTGCAGCTTCTCCGCAAGCTCCCCGAGGCCCTCGGGTAGGGTGAGGGCTGGCCATAAAGCCTGAACGACGCCGCTCATTGCCTGCCGAACCCGTTCGAGCAGTTGCAGCAGCTCGGGAAGATGATCACCTGTTGATACGGGCATCTCCTCCGCAGGGCGACCTGTGAGTATACCTACAAGACATACTATGTCAATTTGCTTCTTCCCCGAACTCTTCTTTTAAAAGGAGTTCGCTCAAGCACTTACTATAAATGCCGCGACGAAGCCGCTAATTCTCCTTAACGGAGCCGGACAGCTCGGCCCGAGCGCCTTTCAGCTCTTCTCCGAGCTTGGCGTTGGCATCCTGAAGCTTGTTCCTTTCTTGCTGCACCCTATTCAGCACACTCTCGCCGGCCTTCAGCTGGCGCAGCAATGCTTGCCTGTCCGGATCTTGTCCGGCGGCACCTGCAATGTCATTATTAGACTTGCGCGCACGCCGCACAGCGCTTATATTTATTAATAAAACTGTGTTACCATGAGGGGTCTCTGCGTCTCCTCCTGCGGCAGCAAGTGCGGCCTCAAGTTGGGCCTTGCAATCTTGCAGCTCCCGAGACAGCTGGGCATTCTTCTCGGTAAGAGCCTGCATTTTCAAATGATCCTTAAATCAGTTAACATAACTACTTTAAGTCTCGGGGGCTACTGGTATATACAACCATTAAAATTCCCTTACCCGTATGTCTTTCACATACTGCTCCGTGGCTCTGGTAAAACCATCTTGAGCGGCACGGAGATGCGCGTCCCCTGCGTTAAAGGCATCCAATGCCTCAGGGGAGAAGCACGCTTCACAAAATACTGTCCGGCGGCGCCTATGGTTCATGGCGCTCTCCACCTCAGACTTGGTGGCGGACAGTCTGTCGGTGTCCTCCGTTGGAGAAGGATCCGGCCCGCGTCTTGCGCTTGCCTCCCCCTCCAGGCCGGGCGCTGGAGCCTGGCCGGTGTAGGTTGGATCAGCAACTTCTGCGCCCGCAGTCCGGCGAGCGCTTTTTCTCCTACAAAGATCATGAGCACTCAGGCGTTTCCTAGGAACGTTGCTCTGAAAATTCAAATACGAGCTATACCTTTGCGGCGACGTTTCCGTCCGCACCGCGCTCCTTTTCCGCCTGCTGGTCAGGACTGGCCTCTGTTGGTCAGCCGCCGCGGGCTCAGCTTCCTGCCGTAAAGGCACTTCCTGTAACATACCATCGTTCGCGAAGGTTAGAAAGGGGAAAGGAAGAGATAATGGTGTTCGGACCTCGGTCACGGTCACCTGAGAAGCCGGATACAGTCCGGGGTAGTCCGCCGTAATGGCAACCAAAGCACTATCCATGCTGAGCTGGTGAAATACCCCGTCGATCAGCTCCACCTCGATGTACGGGTCCTCTTCGGAGGCCGGATCCAAGGATCTTTCTGGATCCTCGGGTTGCAGAGCAGGACTTACCATGTCCTTGACAGTCCGGTGTAGACCCTGCGCCGAAGACATAATGTAAAGAAGCTTAAACTTCGAGAGAATGGGTTGAGCCTTTAAAGGTGTTCGCTTACCCATCCTCTAGGGTTGATCATGGAAAACCCATTCAAAGGGTTCGTTCGAAGGAAGTCCTCCTTTTCCCCCTTATACAGGATGGAAAGGATCTCTACCAGATCCTCGGTCGAATCCGGCCCTTTGCGGCCATGACGGGTGGCATCGTCCTCCCCGCTGAAATCCCACATAGGGTGGCCTCTGTACTGCAATGGCTGTACCCCCCGCATGATGCATGTCGTCATGACTCCAATCATGGTCAACCCGAAATGGGCCAGTAATCTTATTCGGCCCATCAAGTAATGGACGCTCTTGTCTTCCTCCAATCGGGGGCTCCGTGGGCGCCAGCTGAGGCGTTTCTTCAGGGGAGCAGCACTAAACTCCGGGAGGCCAATCCGGACTGGGTCCGGCAGCGAAGCGTCTCCTATGTAAAACCACTCCGATGGCCAGTCTTCGGACGCCTTCTTGGGAGTACCGGATGGGTATCCGGTCCCGGCGATGCGCCATATTTTGGCGCCGCCCACTTGATATATGGACCCCTCGTGAGAATGGGGTACGAGGCAGAACAGCCTCTTCCACAATGCAAAATGGGGCTCAATGCCCAGGAATAGCTCACAAAGAGCTACGTAGCCCGCGATATGCAGGACAGAGGCGGGCGTGAGGTGGTGGAGCTAGAGTCCGTAGAACTCCAGGAGCCCGCGGAGGAACGGATGTATCGGGAATCCGAGTCCCCTTACCAAATAAGGGACGAAGCATACTCGCTCCCCTTTATTGGGGCTTAGGGTAGCCTCCGCTTGCCTCCCACCTTGATAGGTGACCAGCCCGGCTCGGACCGGGACCATGAAGGCCGGAGGGAGAAATCCCCCCGCTTGGAGCTTCACTAGCTCGTTGTGCGAAACAGAGCACCTCCTCCAATTCCCCGGCGGTGGGCTGGGAGTGCGTGAAGAAGAGCCGCGTCGACGGTCCATGATGGAATGGATTTTTTGGTCAAAGGCGCTCCGATGAAGTATTCGCGGGAGGAGGATGGTGTGGTTTGGATCTGGATTTTTGCCTCTTTTATAGGCGGATGACTCGCACGACTGGGGGGTGAAACGTAAAAAATGCCCTGGCTTTTCGCATTCATGCGGCGCGTGAAAAAATACCATTATTGGGCATAGAAGCTGAGAAACACAGTATTTATGGTGAAGCCGGACACTGTTCGGCAGGTACATGGAACTTGAAGGGAGAACCCGCCTTGCAACGCCGAAGACTATATACGCGCTGGACTTATCGTCATTGAAGCCTGGTTCGGGGGCTACTAAGGGAGTCCTGGACTAGGGGGTGTCCGGACAGCCGGACTATCATCGTCCGCCGGACTCCAAGACTACGAAGATACAAGATTGAAGACTCCGGCCCGTGTCCGGATGGGACTTTCCTTGGCGTGGAAGGCAAGCTTGGCGATACGGACATGTAGATCTCCTACCATTGTAACCGACTCTGTGTAACCCTAGCCTCCTCCAGTGTCTATATAAACCAGAGGGCTTTAGTCCGTAGGACACAACATACATTACAACAATCATACCATAGGCTAGCTTCTAGGGTTTAGCCTCCTTGATCTCGTGGTAGATCCACTCTTGTACTACCCATATCATCAATATTAATCAAGCAGGACGTAGGGTTTTACCTCCATCGAGAGGGCCCGAACCTGGGTAAAAACATCGTGTCCCTCGTCTCCTGTTACCATCCGCCTAGACGCACAGTTCGGGACCCCCTACCCGAGATCCGCCTGTTTTGACACCGACAGATGGGATCTAATAGAGATAGATATAAAATATTACTAAAGCATAAAACAAATGAAAAACAAATAAATTCCAGCAAAGTATTTTTGGTTTTTTTGGTTTATAGATATGAAAATATATGATGGAAAAAAGACCCCGGCCATAGGTTTCACTAGAGGCTTCTCTCTTGAAAGAAAACATACGATGGATGAACAAATTACTGTCGAGCAATTGATAGAAAAGAGCAAAGTTATGATGATATCCAAGGTAATGATTATTACTATAGGCATCACGTCTGTGTCAAGTAGACCGACTCCTACCTGCATCTACTACTATTACTCCACACATCGACCGCTCACTATTGTAGGATGCTGCTAACGCGACACTGCGATCAGAGACCCTTTGACGAAACTTTGTGCGATGCATTAATTGCAAACGGTGATGTAAAATAACCATAAAAAAAGATGCAAAAAGTTTGCGATGAAGGATACATCAAACATGGTTCAGATTGAAGTTGCGTGTGCGATGAGGGCATACGGTTCAGTTCAATGAACTATTTGCGATGAGGCAGAACAAAAGAAACGGGCAGACAGATGAATGCGTGTGCGATATACGGGATACAGTTCACTCGGATAAACTATTTGTGATGAGGCGGAACAACATAAACGGGCAGCCAGATGAAGGTGTGTGCGACATACAACATACAGTTCACTCGGGTGAACTATTTGCCTTGAGCCAAGAGAACATAAACGGTTCTACCTAAGAAGATGTCTGTGATACGCGGCAAACAGGTCTATAATCAGAAATGTGTGGGAAGACCGATAACAACACAGGCGATTCCTGTTAACAATCCATGTGGGTTGTGAGCAAACAATTGCTGGTATACAATTGTCAGTGATTGATGAAATCATCACCGACGGGTTCCATTGTTTAGTCCGTGTGCGATATGATTTGCTTTGTCTACAGAGCATCAACATATATACTTAAAAAGACAACATTGCAAAACCAAATTAAGCATACAATTACAGAGTGGGTACACACATACCATTTCCACACACTAAAGTAAGCAATTACATGCATACTAAACTAGGAGAAACGAGGATCTAATCATCTACTTATTGTTGCGACGATGCTTGCCATTGCTGTGCTTCTAGCTGGATCCCTGGCCGTTTTGGGGAAGGAGGCACATCCTCATGTCAACGATCCGCCTATACATCTCGTAGCTCGTGTACGCCTCCTTGGCCACGTACACAACATGAGCTTTGTCGAGTTTCTCCATCCAGGCCAAGTGCCAGGCACACTTGTCCTTGTTGCAGGAATCCTTCATGTCTTTGTAGTAGGGGTCGATGATGGCCTTGGCGAGGTGATCCAGTGAGTCTTTATCGTGCTCGTTGCTGCCCCAGATCTTGTATTGGCCCTGGATGTTGACAAGATTCTGGAGGCGATGCCCGAATTCTTTAGCACCTTTACATCGTTGGAGATGTCCACTGTAGCGAACATGTAGTGGGGGTTGTTGACAAACCTGGCGAAATGCTCGCAAGGCCTTGTGGCCCGGCAGTAGTGGTAGACAAGGACGTGGTTGCGCACTCACATTTGGGCGACGACGACCTTGGGACGAGACCCGGCACGAGCGCGAGTGTACTCGAGGTTGAACCCGACCACCTTGTACTTCTCCTCGGCAAGCAACAACTGCATGATATTGATGGAGTGCTCCAACCAGACTGGGTTGTTGGTGTACACCACCGAGAGCTCCATGAACCTTCTGTGGGTGTCCACCACGGCATCCATGGTGAACTGCTGCTCGTCGTCGATAGCCGCTCGGAGCGCCATTGGAGCCGCATAGGATACCTTGTAAGAATTTGTCATGGTGGGTGTGCTTCTTGCAATGGTGGGGCATGATCGAAAGGTTGAAGAGACACAAGCGTTGAATGGTCTCTATCATAAATGGGGCCCGACCAGCCTGTAATCATCATGTCTTGTCATCGTGTTCATAGCGGAGGATTCCAGTGCACGCTTGACAACATCGCACGCGTTTCGTTTGACCATGCGTGGGCACGAAGAGGCGCCAAATGTATCATTGGTGAGCCTGTTCCCGCGCTACCGCGTAAGCTTCCCGCCCGGCTAGTTTGGCCACGCGTCGGCTATAAGAGGGACAAATCATGGGCGTTTATTGGCAAAACGTTTTGTAAAAACTAAGTGTGTGGAATGACTTCGGTCATAAGTTTACCCGTGGGTGATGAGGTCAAAGTTACACAGAAGGGTGATGATGGACACTCGAGTGCGATAATTAATTCTGTGCTCTACAAGGCACACGGTTGAAAAAACCAACTATGTGCAATAATGTCGCAGATCATAGTCAAGTTAGCTATACAGATCGTGTGCTATGAGATCGACAAGGTAAACGGATTCAAGAATGGTTAATAAAATCTAAGTCCATTGCATATTAAGGTCAAAATAGTGCTACCAATATACGAGTCTCATACAATGCCATTTCAACGATTGTACCACAAAAGCGTGAAATATTACAAGGTTCGAATTCCAGGATTATATGGCTCAAATTCGAAGATTACAAGGTTCAAACTGATATTAGAAATGAAATTCAGCTCATCAGCTGCAAACGCTCGCGCTGATCTACTGAACATGGATATCAAAGAGGTTCAAACTAATATTACCACTTGTAAGTCTGGTTTCAAAACCTTATAATTTTTGCAAAGGTGTCAGCCACTAAGAAGTCATGTATGGGGTTGACACGATGACTTCTGATTACTCTGTCATCTGAAGTTCCAAAATGAAATTCAGCATTTTTGAAGCCCATTCCATTCTGCCACAGCCACCAGCGCTGACAAAGAAACCATTCATTTTTGCGAAATAAATGTAGGGCTCACCTCATTACCTTCAGCACCCTTGCTCTGACAACAAGAACCTGGCGAATATAATCTCCGGTAAGGTCCCTTGATAGGAGTTCAAAGTAATTTGTGAGAGATGCAGATCAAGGCATTCGATGTGATTGTTATATTGTATCACATTATCCACCATCGGGCCTAATCTTATCTACAAAAGAAGAAAACGTGCTAGTGCCTACATGCAGTTTTGACCACTACTACATGCCTATTTGATTTGCATGATTTGTAAAATGCACTAACATGCCATCTTCGATCCACATGATTAACATGGGCATTTGATTACAATCTAGAAAAATGTAGCCTTCTTGTCAAGAGGTTGGAGTGGATGAAAAGTTCCCTAAGAAAACTAGTAGTACAGATGAATCCAAAGGAGAAATGCTTATGGATTTTAACCATATGGATCAAGCAACCAATATGTGGGGGGACATGTATGTACTGAAATCCTCCAAAAAATCCTTCAAAAAATCATAGTGCATTGTCATTTTAAACTTGGAAAAATGTGTCACAGATTGAACTCCCTTATGGTTAACATTTAACAGGAAAGGAACATCACCTCGATATATAGCTTCTCCAAGCACGGAAAGCATCTCAGGAAATTGACAACTTGCTCTAGGTTGGGGCCGATAGATTCTAGTGCCAAGACCTTCACTGTGCGTAGTTTCGGGGTCAAGCTTGTCAGAATTATTTTCTGGATGACAGACGAACATACATCTTCAAAATTAGAAATAATGTTAATTTCTAGAAGGAGAGGTAGAAGGCGGCCGTTGTACCTGAACAGGTGTGGATCCAATAACAAGTTTGGAGTATTTGTTAGACGAGTAGCCCAACACTGTCAATTTCGGCGCAGAAATGACATTGATTCTTGTTGGACCTTCTTGATCAACTACAAGTAATCTCTCAAGTGAAGGTGTGTCCTCAATGCCATACTGTGATACACATCTTGTGATGTCTTCTTGCCGCGCTAGCAACACACATAAATAGTCCGGAGAGTCATGGAGGTGATGTGGAAGCTACTCAACCCATTGATCGCCTGAAGACGAAGGTACTCGAGTGCAGTACAGCCATGGAGCAGACTCTCCATGTCACCGTTTGGGAGGCAGATGGCGACGAGCTCGAGGTGCTTTAGTCGTGGTAGAATAAGAACAGGCGCGTCATTAAGGGGGGATAGCAGTTCCTGAACTTGGCGATGCGCAGCATGGGGGCGAGGCGGAGCGAAGACGTTGGCAGTGACCGCATATGACCATCATCAAAAGTGAGCTCCTCGAGCTGATCTAGGGCAGGGGATTGGAACCAGTCGCCAAGCTTGGCTCAGTCCTTGCCGTTGGAATGGAACTTGCCCATGCTAAGGCCTCTGGTTGGACCAGGGTGACTGCCGAGGATCTTGGAGAATGCATCCAAGCTTTTGCGATAGCCATGGCAGAGCTTGTGGGTGTCGATGAAGTCGAGAGGGGTGGGGTTCTATAAGGGGCGCCACTACCAGGAAAGCACGGTTGTCCGTGCCCCATATTTGATTGGGAGGAGGGAGATGATGACTGTCAACATATCATCGGGGAGGCTGCTGATGAAGTCTAGGCCTGTTGGAGTCGCTTGCGGTTCTTGCTCGACCCGCCTCCGCTTGTTGGCAGCCCCGTTCTCCACCTCCGGAGTCTCCTTGTCAGCGGAGCTTTCTGATAGAAGTGGGAGTACAGGGAATGTTTAGTTAAAATAGCGCAATAGAAAAGTGTACTGGTAACTAGAAGTTAGTAGGTAGGAATAGAGTAAGAAAATGGAATAACAATTGGTTGCTTAAATACTACACAATTCATTTGATATTGCTGGGTAAGTCAACATGCAGATACTTGAAAAGAACACTTACTTCGAACAAAGTCTGGACGGATAATATCGTCGGGGAAGTTAGCATATATCTCATGACCAGGCTCTTTTATGTGCAGTGCAATTTTAGTGCCAGCTTTCAGTACATAAAACATAGAAATTTCTTTCCAAAGGCCAGTGCAAAAATAGGAGTCACCATGTTCATCAAGTCTTACAGTAGCAATGATTGTAAATCCATGGTCTGTGTTCAGTATGACATCCCTGCAGCCTTGATTTATTTAAAGGGAAAGATTGTGTACTACAGATTCAGTTGCATAGCAAGGGATGCACTACAGAAAATGTAGGATTGTTAAAGAAAATATGGGCCGAGATTGAAAGAACTGTATAACACTTGAAATCGAAGGACAAAAATCTATAATTAAACAGATAGGGTAAACATGATGTCATGGAAATATGAGAGTAATCGAAAGAACAATACATCATTAATTTCCCTAATATAGAAAGAAGAGGAAAAAATCCCCTTTGACGTATATGGTGCATGTGGCACCTTTTATTCAACTATAGAGATTTTTAGTATATGTTCAGGAAAGTAGGTCATGCCAACCGATTTAGGGTGAGAGTGAACATACCACGTGCATCGTCAAGTCATCTGGTACGGTGAGATGGAACTCCATGGATGTCTAGCCGAGGCCACAAAGTCCTGATGTGTCGGCGCACTGTACAATCAATGAATGAAAGAAAACCCTGAAATCAGCTCGAATAAAAATGAATTCATGATGATTTCTGCTGGGTGATAAAAAGAGGCAGATGAACTGGGGTAAGATATGAGATAATATCTCATTAAATTAGTTACTTGTTGTCCATGAGAAAAAACCCTCAGTACGGCGGATTCCCCAACTGGGCAGAGCTGGGTCGGCCGCAAGCATCATCAAGAAAGTCGATGGCGATAGGCGGTGGCAAGCAGAAGTGGCAAAATGTGGTGGGGTTTGCCGGCAGCCTAGCGGCGGTGGCAGGCGTCGAGCTAAGTGGCTACCGCCGCGATAGGCGGTGCCATGGATAGACGTGGAGGAGCTTGTGCGGGTGTGAATGGGGACCGGAGGGGGGTGGGTGGGGTGAGGGTTTTTGTGATGCGGGGATGGTGATGGTTTCTTTTTTCTTTTTTGAATTGGATGGCGAGGGTTTTCTATCCCACAAAGAGTTTTGGAGGCAACGTTTGCTAGAGCCAACCGTGTGTGATTGACGTAACAGGCAAAATGAAAGTCATTGCACATGATTCCAATTCTGGGAACCATGTGACGTACTACCTCCGTCCTAGTTTATTTGTCCCCTTTGTAATTTGTACCAAATTTTGACCAAATATTTAACTAACAAATGTTTATGCATGTCACCAAAAATTATATCATTGAACACTATGTTCAAATACGCATCCAACAATATAATTTTTGCTAACATGCACTAACATTTTTTCAGTTAAATCTTTGGTCAAAATTTAACACAAATTACAAAGGGGACCAATAAACCAGGACAGAGGTAGATTCCATCAACCAAACTGATTGCATCCATATCCCACATTTAGAAATAAGTAAACATAGATTAAACATACTCAGACATAGATAATAAGCATACACAAGCATAGTTCAACCATAAGTACATAATTCAACCGACATCAAATCAATGTTTACATGTCGTGAAGTAGGATTAGGAATTTATGGCTATTTTTTATACATATCCAGAGACTATGGTTCGATTTTAAGCACATTCATCTATGTACAGACCAATCTTGAAGAAAATAATGGCACAAACATATATGTAGGTCATTCAAAATCAATTGTCAAGTCCTAGCTAGGAATTATTAGCACGAACACTAACCCTAGTCGGATTACTAGAAAAAATCATTTGCGCAGATGAAACAACTAATCACTTATCACTTGTACCATTCAAACAATCAATACACTACATGCATGTAACGGAACTTACTCAGATTTCATGGATTGGGAGAACATAACCATGAGATTTCTAGTCCCAAAAGGGGGAGGCAGGAGTAACCAGAGAAACCCTAGGATCTATTTTACACATAAATGCGTATAGATGACTAACCAGTTGTCCGTCGTCATCTGAGTCATCGCCGGAGTGGTCGTCAGAGTCATTGACGGGGTCATCGCCTGAGTCGTCACCAGAGTCGGTGTGGACCTCCGCCTCCGGCTGTGGAAGCTTGACGCCATCGACGATGTTAGGGTGCAGCGATACCTCGCCGGCGGTGACGGCAACCTCTTTCTCCATCTCCACGCCATGCTCTGGTGCTACAGCAGCCCCGGTGTTGCCACTCCTCCGATGGGGCGTTTCGGCGGCATCCTCATACATTGATGGCTTTGAGGACTAAGAGCGACTTCGAGGATGCAAGTGGAGAGATAGGACTGTGTGTGTGGCAAGGATGGGGGGTATGGCCCCTCGGGCGCGCCATTAATATGGAGTAGTGGGAGAGAGGCAGGTGGCAGTTGTCGCTGTCAAAACCGGCATATCTCGGGTAGGGTGGCCCAAGCTGTGAGTCTAAGGATCAATGGTAACAAGGGAAAATGAGGACACGGTGTTTACCCAGGTTTGGGCCCTCTCAAAGGAGGTAAAACCCTACGTCCTGCTTGATTGTATTCGATGAGTATAGGGGTTACAAGAGTTGATCTACCTCGAGATCGTAATGGCAAAACCCTAGCTGTCTAGCCTATGATTATTCTGATGCCCCCTGCAGACTAAACCCTCCGATTTATATACACACCAGAGGGGCCTAGGGTTGTACAAAGTCGGTTCACAGAGGAAAGGAGTATTACACCCGGACACCGAACTTGTCGTTCTACGCACATAGGAGTCCTACCCCGACACGGGATGTGGTCTTCTGTTTCGCCTTCACGATCCATCAGTCTGGCTAATATCGAATAGATCGGATACTTGAGGACCCCTTAATCCAGGACTCCCTCAATAGCCCTCGAACTTGCCTCCAATGACGATATAGTATCCGGCTTATGTCTTCGGCTTTGCAAGGCAGGTTCTTCATCATACTCTAGATTGACGATAGTCCAGTTTTGACCTCCATGTTCTACCTTTACGATTCCTTCCTGTCGTCGCCTCGATTTCCATGCGCCAGGCGAATGTGAACGGTTCATAATTTTTACAAATAAAGCCCTTACCACGCAAGGGCGACATCTATATAAGGAGGTTAGATCTCCCAATGCCATCCCATATCGCGCATAGAGCATCAGAGCAAACCACGAAAAAACTTCAAAACATGGTAAGCACTCCTGGATCTTCCTCATACCTTCATGGCCCTGTAGTGGGTGATTGGCGAAGCTGCTCAGTGTCTCACCTCCAGCTGAATCGACTTCAGACGAGGGATATCTCCCTACCGCAGATCTATTCTCCGTGCTGCCGGGATTGGCCTTGATTGGCAATGATGTGCTAGCAGAGAATTTCCCCAACCCCAACAAGGAGGAGAGGGTGTGCTTCGTCTCATTTCTTTTGAGGGGCTTAGGATTCCCGATCTACCCCTTACTCAGGGGTCTATTGGAATTCTACGGGATCCATCTACACAACCTCACACCAGGTTCTATCCTGCACATTTCGGGTTTTGTCACTCTCTGCAAACTGTTCTTAGGTTGCGAGGCTCATTTTGAACTGTGGAGAAAGTTTGTTTGCCTTGTCCCTCACCATCAAGGGGGTTCTATATTTGAAGTGGGCGGCGCCGAAGTATGGCACATAGCCGAATTAGGTTACCTCGTCGAACTCCCAACAAGGGATCCGAAGAATGGACTTTGGAATGGTTTTATAGTGAGGACGTTCCCCTTTCGGACCCAGTTCGACACGGACTTCCTGAATTTTCCAGTGCTCCTTTGAAGAAACGCGTCAATTGGCGCCCCAGAGCCCCAAGCAAGAAGACAATGCGGAAGTAAAGAGGTTCGTTAGCAAGGTCAGGGTACTTGCCCATTCCGAACTCATGATAATCGAAGTCATGGCCATCGCGACAAAGCGATGCATCCAGCCCCTTCAGTCTAGAGTGAACCCTTTATGGTGTTACAACGGAATGGACGACACATCTCGTTATAAGCGTGAGGGCCCGAATACCCCAGCTGCTTCTGTGATGATATGTGTTTGTCACAGTAGGTCATGTTTTATGACCGAATCAAGACAATCATACTTGTGCTATCGTAGAAGTGTTCCATGACATTACCAAAATTATCATCACAGAAGTGTCCACTTCCATGACGATAAATCGCGCATCACATAAGTGCTTTCGTCAAGGGTGACCGACATGTGGCATCCACTGTAACGGGTCGCCGTTAAGCTATCAGGTCTGGTTTTGGATCCGATAACCTGTTAACAGCCCGGACCAATGGGTATTTTCCATGTGTAAAATTCTCATTGGCTGGAGGAAACACGTGTCAGCTCGTCAGTGGGTCAGATAGGCGCCTATGATATGTCGACACGTGCGACGGCCCACCACTGGCCCATTTAGCTTACAAAGGCCGACCCGTTTGACTTGGTCAAAAGTTAGCGGGCTGGCCCATGAAAAGCCTGTTAATGGTCTCTTTGCAAATAACCCATTTTACGACCCGGTAACTCACGGCCCGTTAGGGCCTACCCGAAATCAGCCCAACAACGTCATGTGGGCTATCGAATATAACACCAGCCCGTTTCACTTTTGGCCCATGTATGGCCCACGACGTCTTTCGGCCCATATGAGGCCTTTCGTATCTTTAGGCCCTCTAGAGGCCCACGGTGACTCTAGCCCATAATGAGCAGTAAATTTCTTTGTACCCATTAACGACCCATGATTTACATGGGCCGTTTCCAGCCCGTGTTAGCTTTCGGCCTACTGACGGCCCATACGTTCTTGGGCTCCTTTCCGGCCCTCGATTACTTCCGTCCCGTTACTGGCATGTTCCCCTAATGGGCCAAATTCGGCCCATGCCAAGAGTCGGCCCGTCTGTGGCATGTTAACCCGTTGCACCATTTCCAGCCCGTCCCTTATTCTGGCCCATTGACAACCCGTTATGCCTATGACAGAATTAAGCCTTTGCTGTCCTCCGGCCTATTAATGACCTATTACTATGCTGGGCCAATACCAATTACGACCGTTTACGGCCCATGTAGGCCCATTTATTCGACGGTCCAAGGCCCACCGATTCTACAGCCCTGTTGGAGGCCCATTTATGATGGCCCGTAGGAGGCCCATGGATCCTATGACCTGTAGCAGGGTCAAGGTTACCATGGTCCGTATATGGCCCATGGTTGTTGCGGCCACTAGCAAACCAGGGAAAAAGAAGGCTAGGAAATTAATAATCCTGAAACTAACGCTAGGCTATTAAGGCGATTGCACAGATTACATCCACTTGGCATCAAAGATTGCCACCAGTGCAAATATAGGGAACACCCTACACTATACAAAAATGGCTTGCTATTTTCTTCAACTGGTGGCTGCACGTTAAGAACAAATTTTGTATCGCAACAAAACAAATTACAACTATAAAACAAAAGGATGGTTGGCATAAAAGTTAACAGTCTGGCAGATAAATGCACCACTAGAAGTTCAGAAGCTCAGTTCATTTGACCTGACTGTTACGTTTTCATGATGTATTGCCCGATGGAGCACCATAACCTTCGCCTTCATTTCTCCTAGGCTCCTGAACAACATAGCAAATGTCTGATAGTCTGGTTTCAAAACCATGCATATCTTGACGACATCGAACAATGTCTGTCCTTGTTTGACAAAGGGTCTCTGTTAGGGAATGGACTTGTGTCTGGAGCGCAGATATAACATTGTTTTGAGCTTGCATATCTTGATCATGAGGCTGTTTGGACGAGATTGCCTTAACAACCAACCCAGTATTATGCAGGAACGTGCTTTTTGCACTGTTAGTGGGCAGGTACTGACCCACTGCAGCAAGAGCTGACATTGCGGTTATAGTTGCGTCACCACCTTCAGAAGGTGGCGGTTCCACCATTTTTTCCATAGCTTGCTGAAAATTTGAGTTTTTACATTAGTAGTACCAGAACAGAAGATATTAAGGAGGCAGCAAAACCAAACAAAATAGCTCTGGTCTATATATTAGTTGTATTTTACTGCAAAGTACATAATAAAACCAGGTTCGAAACATATGACCATGTACCATGGCTAATGTATTGTCTATTTCTTCACATTGTATTGACAACTAAGGATAAAGAGACAAAGTTTATAATACAGTAAGCATAGTATGACATCATTCATATCACAAAACAACTGAGAGCAATCAAACATGCAATTGTAACATTGTGTGGGCAAGTCCAGCACGGAACTAGATTACAGATCAAGATCAAAGGAACATCACTCCTCTCTTTTAAACCTTGTACGGTGCAATGATACGCTAAGACAATTGTGTATAAAATTGAAAAGAGTAATAGACATTGGCTGCAAACCATGTAGTTCAAGGCACAAGTCAGAGTAAGTAGTAGTTAAAAGGCATGAGGATTAAGAACTTACAACAACGGCTTTGACTAGTGTAGTCATGCTCCTCGTCTTGCTGGTGTGACAGTCTTTAAGGTTTCCATAGCATTTGGTTCAGGTACTTTTTGGTCCTTGCGGGCTTTCCTCTACATTTGGAACAAGTCAATATAGATCTGATAATATGGAACAACGAAAAGAGTGAAACAGCAGCTAATTACAAGAGCCTCAAAGTGTGCAATATAGCTACGAGATCCCGTCGTTTGTTGGAATTTCACTTTCGTACGGTTGGCCTTGTTCTTTGAATAGTTCACCTAGAAGAAGATAGAGTTGTGAGGCACATGCATAAATAGGACTTCAACATGTGCTCTGGTCACATATATATAATGTACCTGATACTTTGGATCAGACCAGTGTTTACCGAGGCCTCTCCAGGCTTCATCCGATATATTTTCCACTTGAGATGTTTGGGCAAGTTAACTGTTAGCCTTGCCTTTCAAAGTGAATTTTCCTCAAGTTATACTGATAGTATCGCAGAGCAGACTTGAAAACATGGGTGCAAGCTTGTCTGGTCGCATCATCTTAGCTATCCAACTTGAACCTCATCTGTTGAAAATTATGGGAGTCTCATTATCAGCAACCTAGAAAGTATGGGACAGAGCAAGATGATATTACTAGTTTCCATACATAACCATACTTATAGATAAATGGTCGAGGAAGGTGTTGAACTGGGTTTCGTCTTTGTCGTTCCTGTACTGAATCCATGTTGGGAGGATACGCACATGACACCTAACAACAACCGCTGCCACTGATACTAACTTGGCTGACTCTGTAGCATCACGTGGCCTTTTTAAACCTGCCTCAAAACGGATCTCCATTCTTCCTCCTCTAGATTTTGTTAACCTATCGAGCATTATCCCTGATTTTTGTTTCCTCTTGCGCCTAGGTGCTAGTCCAACAATGAACATAGGAAGTGTTAGTGTACATCAAACTGTGAGACTACATATAAAGAAGCATGCAACTGTAACTTGACTCCAGCAACTACCTTCTTGCTGTTGAAGCTCACAAAGTTCATCTGATCTTGCCAACTCATCTTGTGTCAAGAGTGCTTCGGAAGTAGTTTCAGGTGGCAAGGGAGCTTGGGAACGTGCTGCTAGCTAAGCTGACCAACGAGTAACTCGTGCAGCTAGTGGTACTGTGGAAGGTGTTGGAACAATTAGGGTTGTCTCTGCTTGTTTGGTGGCAGCTATTGGTTTCTGTTTGGCGTGTTCTGCAGCTCGTGTAGCACGGGATACCCTGTTTGTACAATTTTCTGCTGGACTTTGACTTTCTATTGCACCATCAGTACCAGCAGAATCCGCAGGATTCTTCCGCTTCCCTTTCCCTGTCATTCTGTGTTCCTTCCTCTTTCTCTGTGCCATGTTAAGTTAAGACGGCAAGAAAAACAAATAACAATTTAGTTCTTCAGAACAAATTGATGCGTGATACATATGAACTGAACTTTGATGTTAGACAACCACATAATAGGAGGATGTAATATGTACGGAAAACAGGACGGCATGAGATAACCAGAACTATGATGTGTAAACTAGGCAGAAGACATTTCACCAAATTAGAAGCAATGCAATGGAAGGTAGACACCATATGAAAGATGCTACAAATATCGCTCTACCAAGTTAACAGTGTCTCGTCATAAATGGCGTTTAAACAAATGTGAAGCAGTACAAGAAATAAATCATATGCAAGATGCAAACAACATCACACTACCAAGTTAAAGGTCTCTCGTCATTAGTGCCATTGCATATTCACATCATTACATATTCACAGCTTATGATGTGTAAACTACGGAGAAGGAATTTCAACAAATTAGAAGTAATGAAAGCTAGACACAATATGAAAGATGCAACAAATATCACTCTACCAAGTTAAAATTGTCTCGTCATAAGTGCCATTTCAACAAATTAGAAGTAGTACAAGCTAGAAAAGAATGCGAGATGTAACCTATATCACACTCCCAAGTCAAACGTGTCTTATGATAAGTGATTGTTGCAGGTTACACAACAGTAGTACTTTGATGTAAGAACATGGTGTGATATACATATATTGTATGTTCTAGAAACAGGAACACGTGTCTTATTCACAAGTATAATGTGTAAAGTAAGCAGATGGAATTCAACAAAATTAGAAGCAATACAATCTACACATCATACATAACATGCAAGCACATATAACAGTGCCAAGTTAGAGGGAGCACCTATGATGGTGCACTAGGGGAGACATGCTCATCATCAACACAGCTACGTTGAGTCTCTATGCATGTGTTGTTTTGCAAATCTTCTTGGGGGGTGGCGGAGTAGAATCTGTAGAGGCCCTCAGTTTGGAAGGAGAACCTATGTCCGCTGCCTTGCTACTTTCCTTCCGCTTTATTGATTTTGAATTGTCAAGTAAAACCGACAAGAAAAAGCAATAAAATTCACACTTCAGAACTCATTCGTGCATGGTACTGATAATCACTACTTTGATGTAAGGCAAACACATGATACCGGGATGGAATATGTACGAAAAACAGGATGGCACGGCATATTCACAACTGTTTGTGTAAACTAGGCAGAAGCGATTTCAACAAATAAGAAGCAATGCAAGCTAGATACCACATGAAAGATGCAACCAATATGACTCTGCCAAGTTAAAAGCTTCCCATCATAAATGGCATTTCAACAAATTAGAAGCAACGCATGCTATACATCATATGAAAGATGCAACTAATATCACACTGCATATACTAAAGGTGTCTCATCATATTGATTCATGCGGGATACAAAAAACAATAATTTTATGTAAGGATGTACTATGTACTAAAAACTGGAAGGCATGTCACATTAACAGGTATAATGTATAAACTAAGCAGGATAGCACATGCAATTTAACCAGATTGGAAGAATTACAATCTAGACACCATATGCAACATGCAACCACATATCACGCTGCCAAGTTAGAGCAAGCACCTGCGATGCTAGTGTAGGGGAAATGCGGTCATCAACTACAGAGGTACGTTCACTATCTTCATCTAGCCTTGTTGTTTCCTGAGATTCATGTGGGGAGGCTGACACTGCATTCTTTAAAAGAGCATATTTTCTCACGGTAACCCACGTGCGTGACTGTCTCATCATAAGTGATTGATGAGGAATACACAAGAACACTAGTTTGATGTAAGAACATAGTTAATAGACAGATGTACTAGTATGTACCAAACACAGGAAGGCATGTCATATTCAATGGTATAATGTGTAAGCTAAGCAGATGCAATTTAACCAAATTGGAGGAAATACAAGCTAGACACCATATGCAACATGCAACCACATATGACACCGCAAAGTTAAAGCAAGCACCTGGGATGGTGGTTCATGGAGAGCGAGGTCATCAACTCCAGAGCTATGTTTACTGTCTCCATTTGCTGATACTGCACCCTTCATAAGGCTGAAACGTGTTTGGCCTAGCCGCATAATACGATGGAGTGACTTCTCTCTTTTCTTTTTTGCTTCTCTCATGGCAGCAGAGTCTGAAATACCCTTGCATAAAAACATAATAGTGAGAGTATGGGTGAAGTGTGTGCAGAACTGGTGCACTGTAAAAGTAGCAGATAGCAAGTGGCAGGAAAATAAATGACAGGAGACATATGATAGCTCTACAACATTGCATGGCAAACAAAATTAGATTCTACTCCATATTATTTTGTAATATATGAGCACAGGGATGGCTAGGAAATGCAGGTACTCCTCCAGCACACCACCACATGTGGTCCTATCAAAATAATAGTTGACTAGGTCAGTCGATTTTTTTATGAACCGTCTGATCTATAAGGAACGGGTAGATGGCCTTCGTCTACCTCCCGCCAATCACTATTGACGATCTTTCTTCAATCGCCAGTGACCACCGGCCCAGACCCCTGCCTCCGCCACCCCGCCCTCCCCTCGACCTCACACCATCGCCATGCTTGACGGCACCCCCAGGCCATCCCTTTAATCCCGACCGACCTCCAGATGGGGCGCCAGCAGCTCTAGGCCCCACACGGCCCTAAGATAAACACCGAGGCACTGCTTCCCCGGCGTGATTGGCGGACTAGCGCCTGTTTCGCTGGGGAATCCTTGTGTTAATTGGGAATCAACTGACCAGGAATTGAAATCCAGGGGGCCAACGGACCTCTAGCTACGGTGAAATAGTATATGCGGAGAAACCTTGTGCATCGCGAGTTAATAGGAACATCTAGTATCAAGAAGAAGTAGTCAACTAGTGTCTTCTATGGGATGAATACCGTGCAAGCAGACACGTAAGATTTGCATGCACAAGGGAAGAGGAGTACCATTTCTAGTTGCCAGTGTTGCGTGCTCCATATGTTGCGGTGATTTTCTTGTTTTTGCCAGGGGAACCGATGTTTTGGAGGAGGGTGCTGCCTTGGACACAGACACATACACAACTAGGTGGTTCCCGTGCACGGGTTGGAGTCTTGTCGCGCCTGCGTAAATTTGTGTTTATCTGACCTTTTTCCTATGTGAACTGATAGATGGGACCCAAAATGAATGTGGTCAATTTAACTAGTCAACATGGTGCCACGTAGACTATTTGGCCTCAACAAAGTGCAACTCGATGCTAAACGGTGAGCAAGTGACCGTATAATCACCGCAAAACGTATATAGTGACCGTAATGAGCGTATTCTGAAGTCCGGTGGCCACATTACGCTTTTCTCTCTGTAGGCCCTCCAAAACTACGTCTCTACACGTTCTCGCATGTTACATCTAACAACTATGCAATACAACACTACTACTACACTCTAACACAATAAATCATATGTGTTTTTAGTTTTACTAGATATCATATTGTTACTTAATTATTCAGTTTGCATACATTAAAATTGCCTTCGAAATGTATGGCCAGTGTCATCTACCGCGTGGGAAAATCCCGCCCTTTCCTGTTTAACCGGGTTTGTATCGATGGATCGTGCGAAACAACAAAACTATAGTACTATACAGTACAAGTAACAGTTCACTAGGCCGCCGTGTCGTGTACTCCTCCATCATAAGAGTGGAGCACTCGCTTTCATAAATGATCTAGTCCCTTCCGCCGACATGTGGGACATCAAGCTACCGGGTCCACGTGCCATACCGAAATACAATGCAGAGCAGCAGGGGTGAAGCACCCCAGTCATGGCGCCGGCATAGTAATGAGCAATGAGGCGTCAAATCACAAAGCTGCACCTTTCCCATAGTTAAGTTGGAGGGACGAAGTAATAATGCTAAAAAAAGAAGTTGGAGGGACGAAGCAACCATCACTTCACTCATTGTTGAATCCGCTGTCGGCGTTTTGGGAATGGGGGTCCCCAGACTTGCCTGCCTGCAGCCCACGGCATGGATCTGCGAGCAGGCTTGTACGGCCCATCTTCACCAACAAGCTTTCAAGACCCTCGCGAGGGGCCAAGCCTCGCAAGTAGGATGACACAAAACCTCCTCGAGAGCGGCCTCACCAGGTTGGCTTGTGAGGGGTGGAGAGATCAAGGCAAGGCAAACCTCACGAGGTTCTCGTGACGTGAGCCATGACGACCGAGGCCACGCGGGCGCCAGTGCGCACAGTGTCCTTGTTTCCTCTTTGGTTTCCCTATTGATGCAACGAGGCCAAGACCAGTAGGACGACGAGACGGAGGTCACCATGGAGCCCAAGGCGGCATCACCACCAGAGCCTTTGGCAGGCGAAGACCACTTTTGTCAGGATAAGCTGTACTAGTTGTCCCCTTTCAAATTGGTTATTGGGGGATCCCTTCCTTCTCAATATTTGGGAAGAGGACTAGGGCCTCTATAAATAGGACTAGCCACCACCCTAGGAGGCAACTCATTCAGAGGCAGATCGATCTCATCTGATCGGATCCACACACCCTCAAGTTCACCAAGAACAAGAACACTTCTCCTTAGGAGGCTGTTTATCCCCTTGTACTGTTCACCCTAAGCCAAAGAGGCAATCCACCACCACCACACTGGAGTAGGGTATTACACCACAACGGTGGCTCGAACCAGTATAAATCTTGTGTCCCTTGTGTTGCGAGTTTTGTCGAGCTAGCCTAGAGATCACGAAGCGTGTCAGGGCATGATCTATGAGGGCGTGATCTTCACGAGAACCCTAGAGTTCGAACCTTAAGGGTTCCTCGACCTCACACCATCGCCATGCTTGATAGCACCCCCAGGCCATCCCTTTAATCCCAGCCGACCTCCAGATGGGGCCCCAGCAGCTCTAGGCCCCACATGGCCCTAAGATAAACACCGATGCACTGCTTTCCCGTCGTGATTGGCGGACTAGTGCCTGTTACGCTGGGGAATGCTTGCGTTAATTGGGAATCAACTGACCAGGAATTGAAATCCAGGGGGCCAACGGACCTCTAGCTAATGTGAAACAGTATATGTGGAGAAACCTTGTGCATCACGAGTTACTAGGAACATCTAGTATCAAGAAGAAGCAGTCAACTAGTGTCTTCTATGGGATGAATACCGTGCAAGCACACACGTAAGATTTGCATGAATAAGGGAAGAGTAGTACAATTTCCAGTTGCCAGTGTTGCATGCTCCATATGTTGCGGCGATTTTCTTGTTTTTGCCAGGGGAACCGATGTTTTGGAGGAGGGTGCAGCCTTGGACGAACCCATGGCCAAATTGTTGACTGTGTTGCCGGGGCCGTATGTCGGCGGAGGGAAGTAGATCCGAAGCGGCGAAGGACGGCGTACAAGGAACAACTCCGATGCGGTGGATGGTGGCGAAGTTGGAGCGGCAGCGGTGAGGTGCATGATGGCGTGGTTGAACTGGCTCGAGTACGGATGACTCGGCCTCGGCTTCAACTACTAGCCGTGGAGGGCGTTGCGGTTGAGGTTGCGATGGACGACGACGTCGGGGTGTCGGCTCCGGCGTGATGGAGGAGGGCGGCGGTTGATGGGTGGGATAGGGTGGCAGACGGAGGACGCAGGGGTTTCACGGCTAGTGGAGAGGTAGTTTTGGCGCCCACAGAGTACAAATGGGGAATCAGACAGGGGGGTGGGGGTAGGGGGATCTATGGGAGAACCATGTTTCCGCCTGGGACACGCTTGTTCTTGGCTTTTTTGAACAGATGGGACGCGCTTGTTTGAAATTTGGGGAAAGTACAAACTTTTCCCCCTCTTAAATCTCAGACCGACTGAGGGTCGGGGGTAGGATGGGCGGGAGCGATTTTGGCCGCGCGCATGTGTGCTTAGGCGGCCATTGTGTATGAATGTTTTTCGGAGGCGGTTGCGTGGCGTCTAGATGAAGATACAAACCTACCCCAGTAGAGACCTTTGGACGTCGGGCCTGTAGGTTTCACGGGTCGGAGTTAGAAAAGTAATTTCCTTCTACTACCAAACATTGGTCTCACACGGTTTCAGGTGAGTAGAAGCTCTTTTGGCGCTTCGTTCGAAATTTTGAAACAGAAGCATTCATGTTTAGAGTACTCTTCAACTTTGAGGATTGACCTAAATAGAAAACGTTAAATTTGACCTTGTATGTTTGAAAACCTCATTAAATTATCCGATTCTTTTTGAAATTTTGACACTTGAAAATCCTATAACTACGATTATTTTGGAATGGAGGAGCTAAATTTGAATCTATTTTGTACACGACTATATATGCTCTTATGTACAAAAGCAGAGCAAAGATTGGTGCCCCCATAATTTAGGTATGATTTACAAATGCCATGATATCTAATTCAAATAATTGAATGGACTTCATGTTGAATTCGAATTTTTTAAACCACCTTAAGTTGAATTCAAATGTATGCTAGTTCATAGCTAGCTATTTATAATGTTCATAGTGTAACTTTCATATGTATAATGTGCTTTACACACACAACATGAACTCTACTCATGTTTTTATTCGATTGCTAAAGCGATGCATTGTCTGGAGTTCAAAATACTAACTATGTGGATCAATTATGTCGAATAATAACATAGACATTCTCAAATTCGATAGAATCTAGATGTCTGATGGATCAGTGACCGTTCCTTACGTGAATTGCAAATATCATGATCCCATCCTAATATTTGGATACAATTTATATCTTTAATCAATGTCTACATCAGTCTTTTACGTGTAGTTTCACTCTCCATCAGTGGTCTCTCACACATGCTCACACACTCCCTCCCGAGGTGTCTTTCTCGCTGACATGCTCTCGATATAACCCTCCCTCCTTCTCGTAACCATTTACGACTGTTTTCACTAACCTTTATCACAAGCACTCTTCCTCTCACAAGCATACACACACACAATCCCCATCGACCCTTTATATATACATAGACCTGCCTATGTGTCTCCTGTATGCACATTATCTTTAGGCCTGTCTCTCACGCATTGTCTCACACCTCTCTTCCTAACCAATGAGTATGATTCTAGCAGAGCATTCTGTAGGATGCCCCTTAAAGTTAGGTTGGATGAATAGTAATATCAGAGATAAGGGGTTACCTTAGTCCGAGGACTTAGGGTTACAAATCCTAGCCGGCTTTGTCAGTGGACACAGAGTCCTTCATGATTCTGCTATCTTTGTCTGTAAGACTAGTCATCCATGGGTCTCCCTAAATGTGTCATGGGCCGACCAATGTGGTGCATGACGGAACCGAACCAAGGGCCTCACCTCGGCCCACCGAACCCCACGCGGTGACACACCCTCTGCCCCCAGGTCTCGTTATCTTCTCACACCAACACAGACACCACACAAAAAATTCTCCTCATGCCTATATCCCCTCCCCCCTTGCATATACACACTCAAGGGAATCTCTCACTGTGACATCATATTCGTCCCTCTCTCTCCCTAGACCTCTCTCATTTCTCGTGATATCTCTCCCACGCCCCTCCCCCCGCCGGCCCTCTATCCATGCCTCTCTCGAATACGTTATACACACACATACCTCTCTAGGCCCTGCCAAATACATCAACTACACATTCACACATGTTACATCACGTACCTCATTGATCTAAAAAGCCCTCTCTTCACGTTTATTTCTCATACAACATTCCTTTTGTATAAAGTGTGGCCAAAAAATTATTTTAGAGTTTCTAACGTACAACTCTGTATTTGCTCAAGACACGACTAGTTGACCATTTAAACGCTCCACGTGGCACCTCTAGTGTTGCATCCCATTATCTCACTACCATTGGGCCCACATGTCGGCTTGTATCTACTCTACACTCTTATAAAAAATAGAGTTGGTGATGATGGTGTGCCTGCCATCCTGCAATATAGGATGTCCGATTTATATCTGACGGATAGGAAAGTAACTATGGCAATTTTGCAAAAAGGTACCCACACACCTCTCCACATTTACAAATAAGGCCTTCCCTCGTTCATCCTTTTCTCTCACAAGATAAAATAGTCATACAAATCCATCTTGATGTTACGTGAAACGCACAGGCATCTTGCTAGTAAGAATGAAAACAAACGACAAAAAAATATTGGACGGTGGTTCAAAGTCATGACTGCGGGCACAACGAACAAGGTAGCCTTGTATTGGTATGCTGAGCCGTCTGTTTTAACACACATGAGCTGGTGTGGTGATTATACACACACGCACGCATGCACACGAACTGCATGCGTGCAACACTCACACGAACACATGCAGCCACGCACGCACGCAACACTCACACGTACACACGCAGACACGCACGCACGCAACACTTACACGCACACACGCACGCATGCATGCACACACCACACAACCAACACACACTGTCACACTCAAGTGCTCAACCTACACGTCCATGTGCACACATCAGGCCCTGACAGACACATACACAACTAGGTGGTTCCCGTGCACGGGTTGGAGTCTTGTCGCGCCTGCGTAAATTTGTGTTTATCTGACCTTTTTCCTATGTGAAATGATAGATGGGACCCAAAATGAATGTGGTCAATTTAACTAGTCAACATGGTGCCACGTAGACTATTTGGCCTCAACAAAGTGCAACTCGATGCTAAACGGTGAGCAAGTGACCGTATAATCACCGCAAAACGTATATAGTGACCGTAATGAGCGTATTCTGAAGTCCGGTGGCCACATTACGCTTTTCTCTCTGTAGGCCCTCCAAAACTACGTCTCTACACGTTCTCGCATGTTACATCTAACAACTATGCAATACAACACTACTACTACACTCTAACACAATAAATCATATGTGTTTTTAGTTTTACTAGATATCATATTGTTACTTAATTATTCAGTTTGCATACATTAAAATTGCCTTCGAAATGTATGGCCAGTGTCATCTACCGCGTGGGAAAATCCCGCCCTTTCCTGTTTAACCGGGTTTGTATCGATGGATCGTGCGAAACAACAAAACTATAGTACTATACAGTACAAGTAACAGTTCACTAGGCCGCCGTGTCGTGTACTCCTCCATCATAAGAGTGGAGCACTCGCTTTCATAAATGATCTAGTCCCTTCCGCCGACATGTGGGACATCAAGCTACCGGGTCCACGTGCCATACCGAAATACAATGCAGAGCAGCAGGGGTGAAGCACCCCAGTCATGGCGCCGGCATAGTAATGAGCAATGAGGCGTCAAATCACAAAGCTGCACCTTTCCCATAGTTAAGTTGGAGGGACGAAGTAATAATGCTAAAAAAAGAAGTTGGAGGGACGAAGCAACCATCACTTCACTCATTGTTGAATCCGCTGTCGGCGTTTTGGGAATGGGGGTCCCCAGACTTGCCTGCCTGCAGCCCACGGCATGGATCTGCGAGCAGGCTTGTACGGCCCATCTTCACCAACAAGCTTTCAAGACCCTCGCGAGGGGCCAAGCCTCGCAAGGAGGATGACACAAAACCTCCTCGAGAGCGGCCTCACCAGGTTGGCTTGTGAGGGGTGGAGAGATCAAGGCAAGGCAAACCTCACGAGGTTCTCGTGACGTGAGCCATGACGACCGAGGCCACGCGGGCGCCAGTGCGCACAGTGTCCTTGTTTCCTCTTTGGTTTCCCTATTGATGCAACGAGGCCAAGACCAGTAGGACGACGAGACGGAGGTCACCATGGAGCCCAAGGCGGCATCACCACCAGAGCCTTTGGCAGGCGAAGACCACTTTTGTCAGGATAAGCTGTACTAGTTGTCCCCTTTCAAATTGGTTATTGGGGGATCCCTTCCTTCTCAATATTTGGGAAGAGGACTAGGGCCTCTATAAATAGGACTAGCCACCACCCTAGGAGGCAACTCATTCAGAGGCAGATCGATCTCATCTGATCGGATCCACACACCCTCAAGTTCACCAAGAACAAGAACACTTCTCCTTAGGAGGCTGTTTATCCCCTTGTACTGTTCACCCTAAGCCAAAGAGGCAATCCACCACCACCACACTGGAGTAGGGTATTACACCACAACGGTGGCTCGAACCAGTATAAATGTTGTGTCCCTTGTGTTGCGAGTTTTGTCGAGCTAGCCTAGAGATCACGAAGCGTGTCAGGGCATGATCTATGAGGGCGTGATCTTCACGAGAATCCTAGAGTTCGAACCTTAAGGGTTCCTCGACCTCACACCATCGCCATGCTTGATAGCACCCCCAGGCCATCCCTTTAATCCCAGCCGACCTCCAGATGGGGCCCCAGCAGCTCTAGGCCCCACATGGCCCTAAGATAAACACCGAGGCACTGCTTTCCCGTCGTGATTGGCGGACTAGTGCCTGTTACGCTGGGGAATGCTTGCGTTAATTGGGAATCAACTGACCAGGAATTGAAATCCAGGGGGCCAACGGACCTCTAGCTAATGTGAAACAGTATATGTGGAGAAACCTTGTGCATCACGAGTTACTAGGAACATCTAGTATCAAGAAGAAGCAGTCAACTAGTGTCTTCTATGGGATGAATACCGTGCAAGCACACACGTAAGATTTGCATGAATAAGGGAAGAGTAGTACAATTTCCAGTTGCCAGTGTTGCATGCTCCATATGTTGCGGCGATTTTCTTGTTTTTGCCAGGGGAACCGATGTTTTGGAGGAGGGTGCAGCCTTGGACGAACCCATGGCCAAATTGTTGACTGTGTTGCCGGGGCCGTATGTCGGCGGAGGGAAGTAGATCCGAAGCGGCGAAGGACGGCGTACAAGGAACAACTCCGATGCGGTGGATGGTGGCGAAGTTGGAGCGGCAGCGGTGAGGTGCATGATGGCGTGGTTGAACTGGCTCGAGTACGGATGACTCGGCCTCGGCTTCAACTACTAGCCGTGGAGGGCGTTGCGGTTGAGGTTGCGATGGACGACGACGTCGGGGTGTCGGCTCCGGCGTGATGGAGGAGGGCGGCGGTTGATGGGTGGGATAGGGTGGCAGACGGAGGACGCAGGGGTTTCACGGCTAGTGGAGAGGTAGTTTTGGCGCCCACAGAGTACAAATGGGGAATCAGACAGGGGGGTGGGGGTAGGGGGATCTATGGGAGAACCATGTTTCCGCCTGGGACACGCTTGTTCTTGGCTTTTTTGAACAGATGGGACGCGCTTGTTTGAAATTTGGGGAAAGTACAAACTTTGCCCCCTCTTAAATTTCAGACCGACTGCGGGTCGGGGGTTGGATGGGCGGGAGCGATTTTGGCCGCGCGCATGTGTGCTTAGGCGGCCATTGTGTATGAATGTTTTGCGGAGGCGGTTGCGTGGCATCTAGAAGAAGCTACAAACCTATCCCGGCTGAGACCTTTGGACATCGGGCCGGTAGGTTTCACGGGTCGGAGTTAGAAAAGTAATTTTCTTCTACTACCAAACATTGGTCTCACACGGTTTCGGGTGAGTAGAGGCTCTTTTGGCGCTTCGTTCGAAATTTTGAAACAGAAGCATTCATGTTTAGAGTACTCTTCAACTTTGAGGATTGACCTAAATAGACAACGTTAAATTTGACCTTGTATGTTTGAAAACCTCATTAAATTATCCGATTCTTTTTGAAATTTTTACACTTGAAAATCCTATAACTACGATTATTTTGGAATGGAGGAGCTAAATTTGAATCTATTTTGTACACGACTATATATGCTCTTATGTACAAAAGCAGAGCAAAGATTGGTGCCCCCATAATTTAGGTATGATTTACAAATGCCATGATATCTAATTCAAATAATTGAATGGACTTCATGTTGAATTCGAATTTTTTAAACCACCTTAAGTTGAATTCAAATGTATGCTAGTTCATAGCTATCTATTTATAATGTTCATAGTGTAACTTTTGTATGTATAATGTGCTTTACATACACAACATGAACTCTACTCACGTTTATATTCGATTGCTAAAGCGATGCATTGTCTGGAGTTCAAAATACTAACTATGTGGATTAATTATGTCGAATAATAACATAGACATGCTCAAATTCGATAGAATCTAGATGTCTGATGGATCAGTGACCGTTCCTTACGTGAATTGCAAATATCATGATCCCATCCTAATATTTGGATACAATTTATATCTTTAATCAGTGTCTACATCAGTCTTTTACGTGTAGTTTCACTCTCCATCAGTGGTCTCTCACACATGCTCACACACTCCCTCCCGAGGTGTCTTTCTCGCAGACATGCTCTCGATATAACCCTCCCTCCTTCTCGTAACCATTTACGACTGTTTTCACTAACCTTTATCACAAGCACTCTTCCTCTCACAAGCATACACACGGACAATCCCCATCGACCCTTTCTATATACATAGGCTTGCCTATGTGTCTCCTGTATGCACATTATCTTTAGGCCTGTCTCTCACGCATTGTCTCACACCTCTCTTCCTAACCGACGAGTATGATTCTAGCAGAGCATTCTGTAGGATGCCCCTTAAAGTTAGGTTGGATGAATAGTAATATCAGAGATAAGGGGTTACCTTAGTCCGAGGACCTAGGGTTACAAATCCTAGCCGGCTTTGTCAATGGACAAAGAGTCCTTCATAATTCTTCTATCTTTGTCTTGTACGACTAATCATCCATGGGTCTCCCTAAATGTGTCATGGGCCGACCAATGTGGCGCATGACGGAACCGAACCAAGGGCCTCACCTCGGCCCACCGAACCTCACGCGGTGACACACCCTTTGCCCCCAGGTCTCGTTATCTTCTCACACCAACACAGACACCACACAAAAAAATTCTCCTCATGCCTCTATCCCCTCCCCCCTTGCCTATACACACTCAAGGGAATCTCTCACCGTGACATCATATTCGTCTCTCTCTCTAGACCTCTCTCATTTCTCATGCTATCTCTCCCACGCCCCCTCCCCCCGCCGGCCCTCTATCCATGCCTCTCTCAAATATGTAATACACACACATACCTCTCTAGGCCCTGCCAAATACATCAACTACGCATTCACACATGTTACATCATGTACCTCATTGATATAAAAATCCCTCTCTTCACGTTTATTTCGCATACAACATTCCTTTTGAATAAAGTGTGGCCAAAAAATTATTTTAGAGTTTCTACCGTACAGCTCTGTATTTGCTCAAGACACGACTAGTTGACCATTTAAACGCTCCATGTGGCACCTCTAGTGTTGCATCACATTATCTCACTACCATTGGGCCCACCTGTCGGCTTGTATCTACTCTACACTCTTATAAAAAATAGAGTTGGTGATGATGGTGTGCCTGCCATCCTGCAATATAGGCTGTCCGATTTATATCTGACGGATAGGAAAGTAACTATGGCAATTTTGCAAAAAGGTACCCACACACCTCTCCACATTTACAAATAAGGCCTTCCCTCGTTCATCCTTTTCTCTCACAAGATAAAATAGCCATACAAATCCATCTTGATGTTACATGAAACGCACAGGCATCTTGCTAGTAAGAATGAAAACAAACGACAAAAAAATATTGGACGGTGGTTCGAAGTCATGACTGCGGGCACAACAGACAAGGTGGACTTGTATTGGTATGCTGAGCCGTCTGTTTTAACACACATGAGCTGGTGTGGTGATTATACACACACGCACGCATGCACACGAACTGCATGCGCGCAACACTCACACGAACAGATGCAGCCACACACGCACGCAACACTCACACGTACACACATAGACACACACGCACGCAACACTTACACGCACACACGCACGCATGCATGCACACACCACACAACCAACACACACTCTCATGCTCAAGTGCTTAACCTACACGTGCATGCGCACACATCAGGCCCTGACAGACACATACACAACCAGGTGGTTCCCGCGCAAGGGTTGGAGTCTTGTCGCGCCTGCATAAATTTGTGTTTATCTGACCTTTTTCCTATGTGAACTGATAGATGGGACCCACAACGAATGTGGTCAATTTAACTAGTCAACATGGTGCCACGCAGACTATTTGACCTCAACAAAGTGCAATCCGATGCTGAACGGTGAGCAAGTGACCGTATAATCACCGCAAAACGTATATAGTGACCGTAATGCGCATATTCTGAAGTCCGGTGGCCATATTACGCTTTTCTCTCTGTAGGCCCTCCAAAACTACATCTCTACACGTTCTCGCATGTTACATCTAACAACTATGCAATACAACACTACTACTACACTAACACAATAAACATATGTGTTTTTAGTTTTACTAGATATCATATTGTTACTTAATTATTTAGTTTGCATACATTAAAATTGCCTTCGAAATGTATGGCCAGTGTCATCTACCGCGTGGGAAAATCCCGCCCTTTCCTGTTTAACCGGGTTTGTATCGATGGATCGTGCGAAACAACAAAACTATAGTACTATACAGTACAAGTAATAGTTCACTAGGCCGCCGTGTCGTGTACTCCACCGTCATAAGAGTGGAGCACTCGCTTTCATAAATGATCTAGTCCCTTCCGCCGACATGTGGGACATCAAGCTACCGGGTCCACGTGCCATACCGAAATACAATGCAGAGCAGCAGGGGTGAAGCACCCCAGTCATGGCACCAGCGTAGTAATGAGCAATCAGGCGTCAAATCACAAAGCTGCACCTTTCCCGTAGTTAAGTTGGAGGGACGAAGAATAATGCTAAAAAAAGAAGTTGGAGGGACGAAGCAACCATCACTTCACTCATTGTTGAATCCGCTGTCGGTGTTTTGGGAACGGGGGTCCCCAGACTTGCCTTCCTGCAGCCCACGGCATGGCTCTGCGAGTAGGCCTGTACGGCCCATATTCACCAACAAGCTTTCAAGACCCTCGCAAGGGGCCAAGCCTCGCAAGGCGGATGACACAAAACCTCCTCGAGAGCGGCCTCACCAGGTTGGCTCGTGAGGGTGGAGAGATCAAGGCAAGGCAAACCTCACGAGGTTCTCGTCACGTGAGCCATGACGACCGAGGCCAGGCGGGCGCCAGCGCGCACAGTGTCCTTGTTTCCTCTTTGGTTTCCCTATAGGTGCAACGAGGCCAAGTCCAGCAGGACGACGAGACGGAGGTCACCGTGGAGCCCAAGGCGGCGTCACCACCATAGCCTTTGGCAGGTGAAGACCACTTTTGTCAGGATTAGCTGTACTAGTTGTCCCCTTTCAAATTGGCTATTGGGGGATCCCTTCCTTCTCAATATTTGGGAAGAGGACCAGGCCCTCTATAAATAGGACTAGCCACCACCGTAGGAGGCAACTCATTCGGAGGCAGATCGATCTCATCTGATCGGATCCACACACCCTCAAGTTCACCAAGCACAAGAACACTTCTCCTCAGGAGGCTGTTTTTCCCCTTGTACTGTTCACCCTCAGCCGAAGAGGCAATCCACCACCACCACACTGGAGTAGGGTATTACACCACAACGGTGGCCCGTACCAGTATAAATTTTGTGTCCCTTGTGTTGCGAGTTTGTCGAGCTAGCCTAGAGATCACGAAGCTTGTGAGGGCGTGATATATGAGGGCGTGATCTTCACGCGCACCCAGAGTTCGAACCCTAAGGGTTTTGCCAGAACCCGAGATCCAACATTTGGCGCGCAAGGTAGGGGTGCGCCATAGCTTTCCTTCCGTCGATCCGCGCTCTGCCACCACCGCACTTCACCCCCATGGCAGGCGTCTCGCTCCCAGCTCTGACGATTGATACCGACGACGGGGCCAGGGGGCTCCGAGACTTGGCCCCCGCCCTGCGGCAGGTGCAGTGGCCGCCCAAGTTCAAGCCGGAGATGCCGCCGCGCTACGACGGCGTGGCGGATCCGTCGGCTTTCCTGCTGGCGTACGAGGAGGCCGTCCTTAAGGCAAGTGGCGACGACAAGGTCATAGCCAACTGGCTGCCCATGTCCCTCGCAGGTGCACCGCGTGCCTGGCTGCTCAACCTCCCCGGATCCACGATGGCATCTTTGGAGGAGCTGCGTGGTCTCTTTGTCGCACACTTCGCGGCACCGGCACCCCATGCGGTCGCGTCCCTCCTCGGCGGCTTGCAGGCACCACCCTTAGATCGTCACATCAAGTCGTTCCTTCGCCAGGTCGGCGCGGCCCCCAAGCGGCCGGGGGTTACCCCGGGCTGGGCCGCACAAGAGGCCGACCTTACCTTCGACTCAGCGGACCTCCCCGTCACCACCGCCAGCTCGGGTATGCTCCCAATGCTTTGCATGCCCACCATCTGCAACGTGGCCGTCACCAAGACCCTCATCAACGGCGGCGCCGGCCTCAACGTGCTTTCCGTTGAGGCCTTCAGCCTTCTTCACGTACTGCTCGAGCGGCTCCGCCTTAGCAAGTCCTTCTCAGGAGTTGGCGGCGGCACCGCCCACTCCCTGGGACAGATCCGCCTTCCTATCACCTTTGGCACGCGTGACAACTACCGCACCGAGCGGGTCGACTTCGACATCGCCCGCATCAGCCTCCCGTACAATGCCATCCTCGGGTACCCAGCTCTGGCCCAGTTCATGGCAGCAACCCATCCGGCTTACAACCTCATGAAGATGCCTGGGAGCAAGGGCGTCCTCACTGTCGAGGGGGACACCAAGGAGGCTCTGCTGGCGCTCAAGCTTGCTTTCAAGACCGCCGCGGTGGCGCAGCCCACTGGCGTGGTCGCCTCCGAGGCCAAGGGAGCCGCGCCAACCAAGAAGAAGCAGTTGTTCACCCAAGACAAGGCAGAAACCAAGCAGGTGTCGGTCGATGAGGACGGGACCTCAGGAGCCACCTTTACCATTGGTACCGACCTCGACCCAAACCAAGAGGAAGTGATGGTGAAGTTCTTGCATGCAAACAAGGAGATATTTGCATGGGAACCCAAGCAGCTGGTGGGGCTCCCAAGAGAGGTGATTCAGCATCACTTAAGGGTGTGCCCCAACATACGCCCTGTGAAGCAGCGAGCGAGACGATAGTCCACAGAGAAGCAGGCCTTCATCGTCCAAGAAACCCGCAAGCTGGAGGCGGCGGGTGCCATTCACGAAGTTCGGTACCCCGAGTGGCTGGCAAACCCCGTTGTTGTGCCAAAGAAAGGAGGGAAGGAGCGCATGTGTGTCGACTTCACCAACCTCAACAAAGCCTACCCCCAAGATCCTTCTCGCTTCCACGCATCGACCAGATCGTCGGCTCCACCGCAGAGTGCGATTTGCTGTGCTTCTTAGATGCGTTCTCAGGCTACCACCAGATCAAGATGGCGGTACAAGATGTGGAGAAGACCGCCTTCCTAACCCTGTGTGGGGTGTACTGCTATACTTGCATGCCTTTCGGACTGTGCAATGCGGGCGCGACCTTTCAGCGGCTGATGCACATCACCTTAGGGCGGCATCTCGGGAGAAACGCGGAGGCCTATGTCGACGACATCGTGGTGAAGTCTCGGGAGGTGAAAACCTTGATCCGAGATCTGGAGGAGAGTTTCACAAGCCTACGCCAGGTGAACTTACGGCTCAACCCGACGAAGTGCGTGTTCGGTGTCCCTTCTGGCAAGCTACTGGGTTTCCTCGTATCCCACAGAGGGATCGAGGCGAACCCAGAGAAGGTCAAGGCAATCAAAGATATGAGCCCGCCGCAGACCCTCAAGGAGATGCAGAAGCTTACTAGTCGTGTGACTGCGTTGGGCCGCTTTATCTCCAAGCTGGGAGAGCGTGCCCTATCGTTCTTCAAGCTGATGAAGAAAAAGGGCCCATTCGAGTGGACTCTGGAAGCCGACCGAGCGTTTCAAGACCTTAAGAGATACCTGACCAGCCCGCCAGTGATGGTGGCGCCTCGACCCCTCGAGCCCTTGGTTCTCTACCTGTCTGCCACACCCCACTCCACCAGCGTAGCGCTGGTGGACCTCAGAGAAGGGCGCCAGATCAAGGGCCTGCCAGGGGGAACCACCAGGCCGGACGAAGTGGCGCAGCACCAAGACAAAGCTCCTGAAGCAGCAACTGCTTTAGCGGACCACCAAGCCCCTGAAGCCAACGCCCTCGCAGAGAGACCTCAGCTCCCGGAAGCCGAAGACTTCGTCAGCTCTCCCGTCTTCATCGAGCACCCGGTGTACTTCGTCAGCACAGTGTTGCGGGATGCAAGGGCACGGTACCCCATGCCTCAAAAGATCCTGCTCGCGCTCCTGGTGGCCTCGCGCAAGCTGCGCCACTACTTCCAGGGTCACCACATCAAGATCGTCTCGGCTTACCCACTGGAAAGAGTGCTCAGGAGCCCAAATGCTGCCGGGCGAGTCGCTGAATGGAACGTCGAGCTACAAGCATTTGACTTGGAGTTCAGCACAACCAGGTTCATCAAGGGGGTTGCGCTCGTAGACTTTGTGGCTGAATGGACCGATGCCCCAGAGCTCGAGGCAGGCAAGGACCAATCCATATCTCCAGGAAGAGAAGCGTCGGACGGCTGGGTCATGTACTTCGATGGTGCATTCTCACGCCAAGGCGCGGGGGCTGGAGCGGTGCTCATCTCACCCACCCAGGACAAGCTCTACTACCTCGTGCAGCTCTGCTTCCAGCAGGGCGAGAAGGTCTCCAACAACATAGAAGAGTACGAGGGCCTCATAGCTTCCCTCAGGGCTGCGGTGGCCCTGGGGGTGAAGCGTCTCACCATCAAGGGCGACTCGCAGCTCCTCGTCAGCTTCTCCAACAAGGTTTATGAGCCAAAGGACGAGCACATGGAGGCATACCTCGCAGAGGTGCGCAAGATGGAGAAGCAGTTCTCGGGTTTGGAGTTACAGCACGTGCCCCGTCGCACCAACAAGGAAGTTGACGACATCGCCAGAAGAGCATCCAAGTGGCTACCCCGGCGTCGTTGCGGAGCGGCTCTTCAATCCATCAACAATGCCACTGCTCTCACGAGCAGCGTTGCCTCGTGAGGAGCTCCCTCAACCACCTGTTTCATGAGCCCCGGCCTGTGGCCTGACCTCGGGAGCGCGCTTGCTCTTGGCTCTTGGACCTCAGGAGGGATGCTGGATCAAGGAATTCAAGGAATACCTGACGCAAGGGACGCTGCCGGAAGATGAGGAGGACATGGAGCGTGTGGCCCGACAAGCCATGACATACTGCATCCGGGACGGTGAGTTATACAGGAAGCGGCCAAATGACGTTTCCCTACGTTGCATCTCCCGGGAGCAAGCAAGAGAGCTGTTGGCCGACATACACGGCGGGGACTGTGGGCACCACTCGTCATCGCGGACCCTCGTCGGCAAGGTGTTTTGTAGCGGTTTCTGCTGGCCCATGGCACTCAACGACGTGACTGAGTTGGTGAGGTCCTGCGAGGCCTGCCAGTTCCACGCCAGGCAGGTTCATCAGCTGGCTCAGGGCCTCCAGACCATCTCACTCGAATGGCCGTTCACGGTCTGGGGGCTGGATATCTTGGGCCTGTTCCCTCGAGCACCTGGGGGCTATCGCTACCTCTACGTCGCCATCGACAAGTTCACCAAGTGGGCGGAGGTAGAAGTCGTCCACACCATCCCAGCTGGCTCCACGGTCAAGTTCATGAAGGGCCTCGTGAGCCGTTTCGGGGTCCCCAACCGCATCATCACTGATAACGGCTCACAGTTCACTAGTAATCTCTTCAAGACATATTGTTCTAACGTTGGAACGCAGATCTGCTACGCTTCGCTGGCCCACCCCAGGAACAATGGTTAGGCTGAACGCGCCAACACAGAGGTCCTGAGGGGCCTCAAGACCAGGACCTTCAAGAAGAAGCTCAAGGCCTGCGGCAGGGGCTCGTACGACGAGCTCCAGTCCGTGCTATGGTCCATCCGCACCACTGCCACCAAGCCAACGGGCGAGACCCTGTTCTTCCTCGTCTATGGAACAGAAGTGATCCTCCCTCACAAGGTCAAGCATCGCTCCGCATGGGTCCTGGCGTTTGATGAAACGCAGCAGGACGCCACGCGGGGGATGGACCTCGTGCTGGGGGAGGAACGCCACCGCGAAGATGCACTATGGGTGGCAAGGTATCAGCAGGCATCGCGGCGGTACCACTGCCGCAACATCCGCCCCAGGACGCTCGAGGTGGGTGACCTCGTCCTGCGGCGGGTCCTCTCCAGGGAAGGGTTGCATAAGCTCTCACCCATGTGGGAGGGCCCGTTCAAGGTTGTCCATGTCGGATTTCGGGTTCCGGCAGACCCTTGAGGTTCGAACACTGGGGTGCGTGCGGAGATTCAACCCTCTACCGGATCGCTCCTCACCGAATCGCTAGGAAATAAACTACCAAATAGAACAACACAAGAGACGCGAGATTTATACTGGTTCAGGCCACCATTGTGGTGTAATACCCTACTCCAGTGTGTGGTGTGGTGGATTGCCTCTTGGGCTTGATGATGAACAATACAAGGGAGAACAGCCTCGCGAGGGTCTGTTCTTGGCTGGTGCGACGAACTGCTGGGATGAGTTCACTGGCTCTATCTACTGGTTTCTTGGTGAGTGAGGGAGTCCTGGACTAGGGGGTGTCCGGATAGCCGGACTATCATCGTCGGCCGGACTCCAAGACTATGAAGATACAAGATTGAAGACTTCGTCCCGTGTCCGGATGGGACTTTCCTTGGCGTGGAAGGCAAGCTTGGCGATACGGATATGTAGATCTCCTACCATTGTAACCGACTATGTGTAACCCTAGCCCTCTCCAGTGTCTATATAAACCACAGGGTTTTAGTCCATAGGACGAACAACCATTATAACAATCATACCATAGGCTAGCTTCTAGGGTTTAGCCTCCTTGATCTCGTGGTAGATCCACTCTTGTACTATCCATATCATCAATATCAATCAAGCAGGAGTAGGGTTTTACCTCCATCGAGAGGGCCCAAACCTGGGTAAAACATCGTGTCCCTCGTCTCCTGTTACCATCCGCCTAGACGCACAGTTCGGGACCCCCTACCCGAGATCCGCCGGTTTTGACACCGACATTGGTGCTTTCATTGAGAGTTCCTCTGTGTCGTCACCGATAGGCTTGATGGCTTCTTCAATCAACAGCAACGCAGTCCAGGGTGAGACTTTTCTCCCCGGACAGATCTTCGTGTTCGGCGGCTTTGCACTGCGGGCTAATTCGCTTGGCCATCTGGAGCAGATCGAAAGCTACGCCCCTGGCCATCAGGTCAGGTTTGGAAGCCTAAACTTCACGGCTGACACCCGCAGAGACTTGATCTTCGATGGATTCGGGCCACAGCCGAGCGCGCCGCACTGTCACGATGGGCATGATTTAGCTCTGCCACCGGACAGTGCCCTGGAGGCCGCACATGAGTCCGCTCTGACCCATAGTTCGGAGCCGAGCATGCAGATCGAGGACAGGTGGCTGGACACCGCCTCGGGGGCTGCAACTTCTACGGCGATGGAGCCGAATACTGACCTTGTCCTTTGCAAAGCTTGTGACTCCAAGGTGCCGGACTTCTCGCCAGACTCCGAACCTCCAGCGCCCCTGTCAATCGAATCCGATTGGGCGCCGATCATGGAGTTCACCGCTGCGGACATCTTTCAGCACTCACCCTTTGGCGACATCCGGAATTCACTAAAGTATCTCTCGTTATCAGGAGAGCCCTGGCCGGATTGCGGTCAGGATGGATGGGATGCGGACGACGAAGAAATTCAAAGCCCACCCACCACCCACCTTGTAGCCACTGTCGACGATCTAACCGACATGCTAGACTACGACTCCGAAGACATCGACGGTATGGACGACGACACCGGAGACGACCAAGAAGCAGCAACTACCGGACACCGGAAAGCCACCTCAATTCATGATATATATATGGTGGACACCCCAAAAGGGAGCGATAATGAGGAACAACGGGACGCGGCGAAGGATAATTCCCCCGAAAAACAACCAAAACGGTGACGCAAGCGCCGCCCCAAGTCCCGCCTCGATAACAACAGCACTCATAATGACCCAGCCATAGAGCAGGGCAAACCAGTGGGCGACGAACATGCAACCAAGCAACCATCCGAACAGGATGAATCGGATAATCAACTCATCCTCGGCGAAAACAACAGTCTAGACAATCTCACGCCGGACACACCACCGGAGCATAAGAACCTTCAAAAAAGGCTTGTCGCCACTGCAAGAAGTTTGAAGAAGGAGAAACGGAAGCTCAAAACAGCGGAAGACATACTCAGAATGAGGTGGAGCAAAGTACTCAAGACCGCGGACAAATATGGCAATATCCACCAAACAAAGAGCTACCCGCAGCGCAAGCTGCTGCCCGAATTCGACGAGGAGGCCGTAGAGCCCCCACAATCAAAAAGCAAAAGGGTCGCCTGGCTGGATAGATGACCAGATGGCAGGCCAAGAGCGGCAAGCGGCGCCGCACATAAGCCGGCACATGACACGCATAAAGATCCTCGCAAAATGGATGGCCCAGTCAGGTCCATTTATGGGCCAAAGAAGAGGGCCCCAGGAAGCAACACAACAAGCCGAGTGTACGAAGATAACGGCACACCTAAATACAGGGGCGCCGCACACCCACTATGTTTCACCGATGAGGTGCTGGATCATGAATTTCCAGCGGGGTTCAAACCCGTAAACATGGAGGCATACGATTGAACAACAAACCCCGGAGTCTGGATTAAGGATTACATCCTGCACATACACATGGCTAGAGGAGACGATCTCCACGCCATAAAATATCTACCCCTCAAGCTCAAAGGACCAGCTCGGCATTGGCTCAAAAGCCTCCCAGAAAATACCATTGGAAGTTGGGAAGAGCTCGAGGACGCGTTTAGAGCAAATTTTCAGGGGACTTACGTCCGCCCTCCGGATGTAGACGATTTAAGTCACATAACTCAACAGCCCGGAGAGTCACCGCACAAATTCTGGAACAGGTTACTCATGAAAAAGAACCAAATAGTCGACTGTCCGGACGCCGATGCCTTAGCAGCTTTTAAACATAATGTCCGAGACGAATGGCTCGCCAGACACCTCGGCCAAGAGAAGCCGAGAACAATGGCCGCGCTAACAAGCCTCATGACCCGCTTTTGCGCAGGGGAAGACAGCTGACTAGCAAGATGCAGCACCAGCGACCCGAGTACATCCAAGATCAGAGATGGAAACGGAAAATCACGGCGCAGAAAGGACCAGTGCCGAAATAAATAAAAGAGCCCAAAGAACACGACGGTCAACTCCGGATTCAAAAGCTCGCGGCCGAACAATAAAACACTGCCTCTTAAGGACAATAGTGACGAGCTATCCAACGTAAACAAAATTTTGGATCGGATATGTCAAATTCACAGTACCTCCGGGAAGCCTGCAAACCACACCCACCGAGATTGTTGGGTCTTCAAACAGTCCGGCCGACTCAACGCCGAACACAAGGGGCTCGACGCGCCAAGCGAGGATGATGAAGAACCTCACCAGCAGAACGCCGGAAAACAAAAGACTTTCCCACAAGAAGTCAAAACAGTAAACTCACTTCATGTGATAATACAGAACAACAGTGCGGCACCCGCCAAAGTAGGTGTCGCACGGTCCACCCCAGCGGAACCTCGAGATTGGATGTCAAAACCAATTACTTTCGATCACCGGGACTATTCCAGAAGTATTCGAAATGCAGGATGGACTGCTCTGATATTGGATCCTATAATCGACGGACTACAATTTACACAAGTCCTAATGGATGGCGGCAGCGATTTAAACCTCCTATATCCGGACACAATCCGCAAGTTGTTGATAGACCTTACTAAAGTTCGCCATAGCCGCACTTCCTTCAAAGGAGTGACGCCAGGCCCTTACGTCAAGTGCACGGGCTCCTTACTACTAGAAGTTGTGTTCGGGTCACCCGACAACTTCCGATGCGAAAAGCTAATGTTTCATGTCGCCCCATTCAAAAGTAGCCATCAAGCACTATTGGGACGTGAAGCTTTTGTCCGCTTTAACGCAATACCACACTACGCGTCTCTTACACTTAAAATGCCCGGTCCACGCGGCATCATCTCATTAAAAGGTTGTTGAAGACCCCGGACACGGCTAGGCGAATCCGGCATAAATAAACTAGGGGCTCCCTAGCCGCACACCCCTTCACAAGGGGCTGTGCGTATGAGCTATAAAGAGCCAACAAAAGCTCAACTTTATTCATTTATTCATACTCTGTTTTAAATACATTTTTCACACGATTTCTTTTCAAACTAAGTTCCTCTCTTTTACAGATGAACATCGTGTTACACCCGTCCAGGATACAGCACAACGGAGACACAGGCGCAGACGTGCATTAGGGACCCGTTGCAAGGATTCTTTTCAGATTAAGACCCTGTGTAAACCTTTTTTACTGTCTCTTGTTGCTATACATCCCCTGGTTTCTCATCATAACCAGAGAGGAGGATGACGTTTTGGCATCGGCCGCGTCAGAGGATCTCGCGTGTACCTGGATACTAGGGGCTTAGGGCAATGATCTGCCCGTCATCATAAAGACCGAACACCTCAGGGAGTGTTCGGCGTCTCGAGTTAGGCCTTATATGCATCAGCTCCAAATCATGTCTTTGGTCAAATGTTGGGTTTGCCCAGCTCCTGTGTTTTGCTGCCTTATGTTCCGTATCATCGGCTAACGCGGCACCAGGAGAACTACTGTGATTGTGCCCCGGTTCGGCCGGGTGAGCACCTCAGTAGAGAAAGCCGAAAACTGACTGTCATGATGTAGCGAGAGACTGGTCAACCACTCGATCGACCTCCGAAATGTTTAGAATTCCTCCGCTTTGACGAAGGACCGCTTCCCGGTCAGGCACACACGCGCCCCAAATCCGGAGAGCGCGGTGCCCCTAGGCGCTATCTCGTAGCCCCACCTTCGAACTCCTATGGCTAAGTGAAAGTGATAAAGCATTATAGTCCGGTTGCCTCGTTTGCTACGCTACCACCTCCTTCACAGGACCAAGACGTTGGATTAAGTGTGAAAATGCACTATTTCGCAAACACCCCCGCACTACATGCGTGGGCCTAAAGCCGAAGACTGCCATCTTTCAGGTTATACACAAGTATACATTAACGGCCGCACAGGAGATGTTTCAATACTTGAACGCACAAGTACAAAAAGCGCTTATATTATAAACATCGTTTTACAAATCATAAAGATCATTTGAACATGACATTTTTTGAGCACTACGACTCTATTACATGAGCACCACGCAGAACTTCCCCAAAATAGTGCTCGGCGGGTAACCGGCTCTCGTCCGAACCCCGGGTTGCAACATCGGTGGCATCCATTTCCATCCAGTATGTCTTCACACGGGCGAGGGCCATCCGTGCACCCTCTATGCAGGCCGACCGCTCCATCGCCTTTATATGCGGCACCGCCCCAAGGAATTGCTGCAATAAGCCGAAATAACTCTTCGGCTTGGGCCTATCCGGCCAGACATGAGCCACGGTATCCTTCATGGCAAGTCCGGACAATCTATTCAGCTCAGCCCACTCAACCAACCGATCGGTCAGCGGAAGTGAACGCTCCGGACTATGGAATTGAGACCAAAAAAGCTCTTCCGTCTCGTGAACCTTCTGACTTCAGAAGTGCACAACAGCATCTGCCGCACTCGCTGCTAAATCCATATAAGGATCCTCCGGACCCCACAGCTGGCCAAGCTGAGCATACTTCGGATCTGTAAACCTCCTGCGCAGTAGAAAGGGCTTGCCAGCCGCAATATCTCCGGCCTAGCGCAGCTCCTCCTTTATAGCCCTCATTGCAGAACGGGCATCCTTGGCTTCGGCGGTGGCCTTCCACAGGTCTTCTCGCTCCGCTCGGCGTTCTTTTTCCAGAACCTCATAGCGGTCGGTAACATCTTTCAACTTCACCGCCATTTCGGCCATCACCTCCCTGCTTTGGCAGTGAGCAGCCCTTTCGGCTTCTAGCTCTTCGGTCGCCCTCGAGGCAGCTACATCACTCCTTCTGGCCTGCTCCTTGGCTCGAGCAAGTTCTGCCCGAAGGCCCTCCACAGCAGCGGCACCATCTGCATTAAGCACACATGTTGTAAGGAGTGGGCTTCAGCTCCCTTACTTGGTGACCACTGAGAAGCAACCTACCTTGTGACTCGTCAGGTCGCTTATTGACCAGCGCGATGTCCGCATCCGCAACGTCGAGTTGCCGGTTTAGTTCGGCAACTCCATCAGTCCGGCTGGCCACCGGACTATACGCCACCTGCATAGGAAAGGCGGAAACTAATACCTGTGATTTTGATCCTCGGCACGCTGTCGCTTTCGACAACATACCGAGTCTCAGGGGCTACTATCTATACAGGGCACACTTTATGTGTAAAACTGTCAAAAGATATGTCATTTTTACGTACCTCAAACCCTGCCAGCAAACTTCTGACGGCATCATGCAACCCGCCTTCGGCGGACAAAATTCTTCCAACCACCATACTCATCAATGTACGGTGACCTTCTGAGATAGACGCCCTCTCAAGCAGATCCTTCAGCTCCCCCGGCCGCACACCAGTTAGTGCCGAACTCTCCGGCCCTGCCGGACTCGGGGATACCCTCCGTGATGACACCTCAGGTTCGTCCGCCCTACCTGATGGTGCAGTAGATGGAGGCGTCTCGCTCTCCATCATCTCCGGACGAAGGTCCCCCGAAGACGAGCTCATCTGAGAAGGACGGAGATCCGAACTACAAGGTAAAAACTCCGGTTATCCTCAGAAGCAAAAATAGGGATGTCTCTTATTACAGAACCCCCCTTTTCTACTTACGGCTCGCTGGAGGGCTGATTCCTTAGGGGAGATAGTGCGGCCGGGGCCTCCCCAGACGCAGGACCCTCTGGTGAAGATCTCTTCCCCCGCTTCGAGGCCTTGTCCTCCGGGTTTTCGGAAGAAGTCCTCTTCTCCCCTTGGAAGGAGGGATTCTCGATTCCCCCTTTCTCAAAATCCTCCTTGGTAGGGGCGGTGGTTTCCCTGTTCCCCCTTCGCCTTCCTCTGAAGGCGCAACCTTCAGCATGCTGACCAGCACGGGATCCGGCGCGGTCTCCGGGAGGGGGGCCGGACACCGTATCAGTATCGCTTGCGCTATCCACTCCTATTCAAGAGACGATCTGTTAAAAGGCAAATTCAAGAAGGCGCAAACAAACGGTGTGTCCGGACGCAGGGCCACTGACCTGAGCATCCGGGCGATTGCAGCTTAGGCCGGAATCCTCGGTCAATTCCGGACACATTTCTTGTGATCCGAATTTATACATCTCCACGGGTGTCATACCCATGAAGTGTTGGAGAGCTCGTGGCCCCTCTGGATTGAATTCCGACAGGCGGAGGGGGCGACGCTTGTAGGGCAGAAGATGCCGAATCAGCATAACCTGCATCACTACGACCAGATTGATCTCCCTCTCTTGGAGGTCTCAAATCCGGCCCTGCAATAGGGGTACGTCCTTTGACGGCCCCCAGTTGAGCCCTTGGTTGACCCACGACATCAGCCGCTGTGGAGGGCCCAAGCGAAAGATGGGCGGCGGCTTCTGCTTGCTGCCCCTAGGAGCGGTAATATAGAACCACTCCTGTTGCCACAAGCCGAGCTCCTCCGGGAAAGAACCCTCGGGCCATGGAGCATCGGCCCTTATGCTTACAACCGCCCCGCCACACTTTGCTTGACGCCCCTCGATCATCTTCGGCTCCACGTTGAAGGTCTTGAGGCACAAACCGAAGTGGGGAGTAGTGCGGAGGAAGGCTTCGCAGACGACGATGAATGATGAGATGTGGAGGATGGACTCCGGAGCCAGGTCATGGAATTCCAACCCGTAGTAAAACATGAGCCCTCTCACAAAAGGATCCATCGGGAAGCCTAAACCCCGACGGAGGTGAGACACAAACACGACGCTCTCGCCGGGCTCGGGAGTAGAAATAACTTGCCCTTTGACGGGCAACCTGTGCGAAATCTCGCAGGTCAGGTACCTGGCTTCTCTCAGCTTTAGCACGTCCTCTTCCGTGACGGAGGAGGGCAGTCACCGGCCCTGTAGGCCGGAGCCGGACATTGTTGATGGTCCGAAGCGCTCGAATCTGGGGCTCTGGGTGTTGGAACTCGGGGCGAGGGGTGGATTCGGTTGAGGATTGAAGAAAAGAAACTAGCCTTGGTCTCATTATAAAGAGGGAGAATACCAAGAGCCGTCCCCGTGACCGTTTGGGACTCACCTTCGATAGAGGAGGCGTGGCAACGAGCACGGTTGGGTTACCCACGTCCGTATTGATGGGAATCCCAGAATAAGGGGAACACGATCTCTGCTTCGACAAGACGTGCCAAGGAAACCGCTTTGCTAAACGCGCTGAGGTGGTATAATAAAAACGATTCAAGTAAAGGCTTGGTAGTGGCGTGATGTCATGCCACGAAATACGTCAGCAGATTGAACTTGTGTACATATTATTCTCTCTACGGTGGTATGTGGAATTTATTTTGCAGAGCCAGACACTATCCTGGTGTTCACAATCTTCCATGAATTATTCGGAGGAGGAACCCGCCTTGCAATGCCGAACAATATGCGCGTCGGACTCATCGTCATTGAAGCCTGGTTCAGGGGCTACTGACGGAGTCCTGGACTAGGGGGTGTCCGGATAGCCGGACTGTCATCATCGGCCAGACTCCAAGACTATGAATATACAAGATTGAAGACTTCGTCCCGTGTCCGGATGGGACTTTCCTTGGCGTGGAAGGCAAGCTTGGCGATACGGATATGTAGATCTCCTACCATTGTAACCGACTCTGTGTAACCCTAGCCCTCTCCGGTGTCTATATAAACATGAGGGTTTTAGTCCGTAGGACAAACAACCATTACAACAATCATACCATAGGCTAGCTTCTAGGGTTTAGCCTCCTCGATCTCGTGGTAGATCCACTCTTGTACTATCCATATCATCAATATCAATCAAGCAGGAGTAGGGTTTTACCTCCATCAAGAGGGCCCGAACCTGGGTAAAAACATCGTGTCCCTCGTCTCCTGTTACCATCCGCCTAGACGCACAGTTCGTGACCCCCTACCCGAGATCCGCCGGTTTTGACACCGACAGTGAGGATCCCGAATTCTAGGTCAGGTCCAGATGCCTTTACCCTGGGGGTAGCTAGTCCTATTTATAGGAAAAGTCCCTGGGACTCTTCCCAAATATTGAGCGGGAAGGGCGCCAACAATTGGCCATTTTGAAGGGGAACAGCGAGTACACTTATCCTGACTGAAGTTGGTCCTCGCCTGTCAAAGGCTCTGGTGGTGACGCCGGCTTGGGCTCCACAATGACCTCCTTCCGGCCGTTGGGCTGGTCTTGGGCTGTCAAAGGCTCTGGTGGCACCGGAATGGACGCCTTTGCTTGATGCTCTCGCCTGCGCTTGCTCCCTTTGCACCAAAGAGGAAAGGAGGACACTGCGCGGGTTGGCGCCCGACTGGCGCCCTTGGTCATCATGGCTTGCGTCATGGGCACCTCGCGAGGTACCCCGCCTTGAACTCTCCGCCTCTTCATGAGCCAGCCTGACGAGGCCGTGCCTGAGGAAGCTCCTTGTTGTCCGCCCAACGAGGCTTGTCCCCTCGCGAGGGTCTTGAGCTTGTGTTGATGAAGATGGGCTGTGCTGGGCCTCCTTTGAGCCACGCCGCAGGCCGCGGGCAGGCAAGTCTGGGGACCCCCATTCCCAGAACGCCGACAGTAGCCCCCGGGCCCACGGCGCGCCCGAACTTGGCCGAGCAGAAGGCGAAAGGGCAAGTGAGAAGCGTCGCGGGCCCTAACAGCCTGCGGCCTTGGGCGCCGCGTGGCGGTCGATTGGTCGGGGGCGACTCCGCTTCCCCACGACGCCTTGGTAACCGCACGGATTCGACAAGTCCTTGCATGCAAAGCGGGCCATGATTACCTGTGATCGTGGAGGTCCATGGTTGGCCTTTGCTGGCTATAAGTACGGAACGGCGCGCGCCCTTCCGGTCTATCCCTCTGCTTCTCCTTCTTCTCCATGGCTCCACCAAGGAAGTTCTCGGCCGCAGAGAAAGGAAAGGCCCGCCAGGTCGAGTCTTCCTCTCCCCCGCCCAAGCGTGGTCGAGATCGCCCTCGCAAGCATCCGGTGGCCTCCACGGCGGTCCCCCGTGGTCGTGGAGGTGACTCTCAGCGCGGCGATGAACGGCTGGCCGTGGCCGGCGGGCGCGCTCCGGCCGCGCATCCCTCGAGGCCACGCCTCCACACTGCGGAGGTGCTACCGGAGTTCATGGTGTGGGCGGTAGAGCCGTCCGGCGCCCGGCTTCAGCTCCCTCGCTTCCTCCTGGGTGAGCTCCCAGCTGGCGCCCTGGGTGGCCTCTGGCTCCAGGCGGATGGCTGCTGCAGCCGGGCTTCGTGGGCTTCGCTGGAGGTCTCTACTGCAGGGAACTTGTACATGACCCGCGGCTGGCAGACGTTTGCTCGCGCGCGTGGTCTCCGCCGCCGGTGCTCCCTGCACTTCAAGTACGACGGCGATGCCACAATCTATGTGAGGGTGTTTGGGGAAGATGGTCGCCGCGTTGGGTGCTGCCCTGAAGACGAGGACCGCGGCCGGGGACTCAGCCCCGGCATGGACGGAGAGGGCAACGCGCGGGCGGCTGGCAACGCCCGTGACTCCTCAAGCTTCACCAGCTCTTCTTCGGGTAGTGACTCTTCTAGCAGCGGCCCTGGTCAGCCTCCACGCCGCCGCGCCTGCTTGGAGGGTGGCAGCGGGTCTGCTCGCTGTTGCGCCCTGGTGAAGCGTGAGAGGGAGTCCACCTGAGCTCCAGAGGCAGCTCGAGTCTTCCAAGAGGGCCGGCACGGGACGTGCTTCGCCTGCTTTTGTTCTTTCCTTTCTTTTCTCCTGCACAAAAAGACAGCAATGTGCGGCCCCATGGGGGCGCGTTTGGGTTAATGTCGTCAATCATCGTACTGTTTTTGTTATCCCGATGTTGTTCCTTTCTGTTGTGTGCCCATTCGCAAGTAATCCCTAGCTTTGGCCGCGGGGGCGACCGACCCAGGCCCTGTGTTTGCGTCGTGGTGGCCGTGAGGCATGGTCCGGAGGGGTGCTCCGGTTATGGACCCGGGTCGTGAAAACTTGGGCGATAGGGGCAGGAACGCTCGCGAGGGCCTCCGGGGCTTCTGCCTCGCGAGCCCCCGTGCAAGAGAAATCGAGGCAGGACAGCGAAAAAAAGTCGAAGAACCACGGATCAAAAGGCGGCGACAGTTTCGATAAAAACTCCAAATGGAAATGAACTAGCCAACTGCAGAAAGCAAATGAAAAAGCCGCGTCCGGCACCTAGTCTAGTCTTCGACGTCTTCTCACCAGCGCGGAGCTAAGTGCTGCCACTAGGCGTGGGAGGGAGCCCCAGGGCCTGAGGCCGGCACCCCTGAGACTCCGGGGCGTGTACAACCCCAACTCATTATTACGTGAGAGTGTCATGGGCGGCGAGCTTCACAGGCGTTGGCCTTCTTCACAGGCTCCGGGCCTTTCTTCGGGGAAGCAAGCTTCACGGGCGTTGGCCCTCTTCACAAGCACCGGGCCCTTTCCAAAACGCGACAGCTTCATAGGCATTCACCTTCTTCACAGGCTCCGGGCCTTTTCCCTAAAAGAGGAGATTCACAGGCATTTGCCTTCTTCACAGGCTCTGGGCCTTTTCCAAAAAGATGAGCTTCACAGGCACTTGCCTTCTTCACAGGCTCAGGGCCTTTTCCAAAAAGATGAGCTTCACAGGCACTTGCCTTCTTCACAGGCTCAGGGCCTTTTCCGAAAAGATGAGCTTCACAGGCACTTGCCTTCTTCACAGGCTCAGGGCCTTTTCCAAAAACATGAGCTTCATAGGCATTTGCCTTCTTCACAGGCTCTAGGCCTTTTCAGGGATAAAACCTCCGAAGGTGCTGGATGTTCCACCCGTTTTGTACAGGTACTCCCTCCTGAGTCTCCAAGTGCACGAAGTCGGGCTTGGAAACATGAACAACCTTGAACGGGCCCTCCCACATAGGAAAGAGCTTATGCAGTCCCTCCCTGGAGAGGACCCGCCGGAGCACGAGGTCCCCTACCTCGAGAGTTCTGGGGCGGATGTTGCGGCAGTGGTATCGCCGGAGTGCCTGTTGGTACCTTGCTGCTCGTAGCGCAGCTTCTCGACGATGCTCCTCCCCCAGCATGAGGTCCGTCCCCCGCATGGCGTCCTGCAGCATCTCATCGAACGCCAGGACCCGCGCGGATCAACGTCTGACCTCGTGAGGGAGGACCGCTTCGGCTCCGTAGACCAGGAAGAAGGGGGTTTCCCCAGTCGGCTTGGTCGCGGTTGTGCGGATGGACCACAGCACGGACTGAAGCTCGTCATACCAGCCTCTACCGCAGGCCTCCAGTTTCTTCTTGAATGTCCTGGTCTTGAGGCCCCTAAGGACTTCTGCATTGGCCCGCTCGGCCCGGCCGTTGCTTCGGGGGTGCGCCACCGAAGCGTAGCATATCTGCGTCCCAAGGTTAGCACAATATGTTTTGAAAAGGTTACTGGTGAATTGTGAACCATTGTCAGTGATGATGCGGTTCGTCACTCCGAACCGGCTCACAATGCCCTCGATGAACTTGATCGCAGAACCAGCAGGGATGGTGCGGACGGCCTCGACTTTGGCCCACTTGGTGAACTTGTCCACGGCGACGTAGAGGTAGCGATAGCCCCCTGGCGCCCGAGGAAAAGGGCCCAGGATATCCAGCCCCTAGACCGCGAAGGGCCATGTGAGGGGTATGGTTTGCAGACCTCCTGCTGGCTGATGGATCTGCTTGGCATGGAATTGGCAGGCCTCGCAAGCCTTCACAAGTTCGACAGCATCATTGAGCGCAATGGGCCAATAGAAACCGCTGCGGAACGCCTTGCCGACGAGGGTCCGTGACGATGAATGATGCCCACAGTCTCCACCGTGTATATCTGCCAGCAGTTCCTTCCCTTGTTCCCTGGTGATGCAACGCAGGGACACATCATTCGGTCGTTTCCGGTAGAGCTCTCCATCCATGATGCAGTATGCTGTAGCTTGCCGCGCCACACGCTCTGCCTCCTCTTGCTTCTTTGGCAAGGTCCCTTGCATTAAGTAGCTCCTGAGCTCTGTGATCCAGCACCCCTCCTGAGGCTCCATCGTCAAGAGCAGCCGTGCTCCTGAGGCCAGGCCACAGGCTGGGGCTCCCGAGGCAGGTGGCTGAGGAAGCTCCACCCGAGGCTGTGCTGTGCTCGACAATGGTGGCAGGGCTGAAGGCTTGAAGAGCCGTTCCTCAAAGACGCCTGGCTCCTGGGGCAACCTCCTGGAGGCTCGTTTGGCGATATCGTCGGCCTCTTGATTAGTGCTGCGGGGCACATGCTGTAGCTCCAGCCCCCAGAACTGCTTCTCCATCCAGCGGACCTCCGCAAGGTAGGCCTCCATGTGCTCATCTCTCGGCTCGTATACCTTGTTGGAGAAATTGACAAGGAGCTGCGAATCGCCTTGATAGTAAGACGCTTCACTCCCAGGGCAGCGGTGGCCTTCAGGCCTGCTATCAATCCCTCGTACTTTGCTATATTTTTCGAGACCTTCTCGCCTTGCCGGAAACAGAGCTGCACGGCGTAGTAGATCTTGTCCTGAGTGGGAGATATGAGCATTGCCCCAGCCCCAGCGCCCTGCCTGGAGGACGCTCCATCGAAGTACATGACCCAGCCTTCTGGCGCCTCGCTTCCCGGGGAAAGGGATCGATCCTCGCCGGCCCTGAGGCCCGGTGCCTCTGTCCATTCGGCCACGAAATCTGCCAGCGCGGCCCCCTTGATGACTCTGGTCGTGCTGAATTTGAGCTGGAATGCTTGCTGTTCAATGTTCCACTCGGCGACCCTTCCGGCTGAGTTAGGGCTCCTGAGCACCCTTTCCAAGGGGTATGCCGAGACAACCTTGATCGGATGACCCTGGAAGTAGTGCCGCAGCTTGCGCGAAGCCACCAGCAGTGCGAGGAGGAGCTTCTGCGGCATGGGGTACCGTGCCCTCACATCCCGTAACACCGTGCTGACAAAGTATACCGGGTGCTCGACGAGGCATGGGGCGTCGATGCTGGTGGCGTCCTCGGGAGGCCGTGGTGCCTCCCGAGGTGATGGAGCCTCCAGAAGCTGATTGCCTGGAGGAAAGGCCTCTCCCTCCCCTGGTGCGCCTCGTTGCGACGGCTGATCTTCCTCAGTCATGGTGGTGACTTCCTCGAGTCCCTTTTGATCCAGCTTTGCCTGGCTCGGGTGGCTGCCGTGGTCTTGGCCCGACGCTCCTCTCTAACTGCCACCAGGGCTGCGCTAGCGGAGTAGGGAGTGGCGGCGAGGTAGAGTACCAAGGGCTCTTGAGGGCGCGGGGCCACCATCACTGGAGGGCTGGTTAGGTGTCTCTTGAGATCTTGGAACGCCTTGTCGGCCTCCTGAGTCCATCCAAAGGGCCCCTTTTTCTTCATCAGCTGGAAGAAAGGCAGCGCCCGCTCCCCCAATCGGGAGATGAAGCGCCCCAGCGCCATCACTCGCCCCGTGAGCTTCTGCATTTCCCTGAGGGTCTTTGGTGGGCTCATGTCCTCAACTGCCTTGACCTTTTCTGGGTTGGCCTCGATGCCTCGGTGGGACACGAGGAAGCCCAAGAGCTTGCCCGAGGGGACTCCAAACACACACTTCTCCGGGTTGAGCCGCAGGCTCACCGCGTTGAGGCTCGCGAAGGTTTCCTCCAGGTCTTGTATCAGGTTCTTGGTATCGCGAGACTTCACTACGATGTCGTCGACGTAAGCCTCCACATTCTTCCCGAGTTGAGGGCCCAAGGTGATGTGCATGAGCCGCTAAAAGGTTGCCCCCGCGTTGAGCAGTCCGAATGGCATGCATGTATAGCAGTACACCACACATGGGGTTAGGAAGGCCGTCTTCTCCACATCTTCCACCGCCATCTTGATCTGGTGATACCCGGAGAAGGCATCCAAGAAGCATAGCAGGTCACACTCAGCGGTGGAATCGACGATCTGGTCGATGCGAGGGAGCGGGAACGGATCTTGCGGGCATGCTTTGTTGAGGTTGGTGAAGTCGACACACATGCGTTCCTTTCCTCCCTTCTTTGGCACATCCACGGGGTTGGCCAACCAATCTGGGTATCGGACCTCCGAATAAACCCCGCGGCTTCTAGCTTGCGGGTCTCTTGGACGATGAAGGCCTACTTTTCAGTGGACTTCCTCCTCGCTTTCTGCTTCACGGGACGCACGTTGGGACACACGTTGAGGTGGTGCTAGATTACGCCCCGTGGGATCCCTGCCAGCTGATCGGGTTCCCAGGTGAACACTTTCTTGTTTGCACGCAGGAACTTAACCAGGGCTTCCTCCTGCTCTGGCTCGAGGTTGGCGCCTATGGTGAAAGTGGCGTCAGTGGACCCGTCCTTGTCGACAGGTACTTGCTTGGTTTCCGCCTTGTCTTGGGTGAACAACTGCTTCTTCTTGGTCGGCGCAGCCCCCTTGGGCTTGGAGGTTTCCGTGTCGACGGGCCACGCCGCCGCCGCCGTCTTGAGGGCGAGCTTGAGTACTCGTAGCGCACCTTCGGTGTCCCCGGGCACGGTGAGGACGCCGTTGCTCCCGGGCATCTTCATGAGGTTGTACCCCGGGTGATTTGCGGCCATGAATTTGGCCAATGCTGGATAGCCGAGAATGGCATTGTAGGGAGGCCGATGGGGGTGATGTCGAAATCGACCAGCTCCGTGCGGAAATTGTCGTAGGTGCCGAAAGTCACTGGAAGTCGGATCTGCCCTAAGGAGCTGGCCGACCCGCCTCCGACACCCGAGAAAGGCCGGCTGGGTTGCAGCCGCTCCCGGGGTATGCAGAGGAGGTTGAAGGCCTCAACTGAGAGCACATTGAGGCCCGTGCCACCGTCGATGAGGGTCCTGGTGACGGCCACCTGGCAGATGGTGGGTGTGCAGAGCATGGGGAGTGCACCCGAGCAGGCCGAGTTGGTGGGGTGGTCCTCAGAGTCAAAGGTCAGCCCGGCCGACGGCTCCATCCGGCCCGAGGGAGCCCCCTGCCGCGTGGAGGCGGCGCCGACCCGGCGCACGAATGGCTTGATGTGGCGACTGGTGGGCGGCGCCTGCAAGCCGCCCAGGAGGGCCGCGACGACCGAAGGAGCCGACGCGATGGGGTGGGTGAGGAAGAAGCTGCACGGCTCCTCCCTAGAGGTCACTGGGGGATGCAGGGACGATGCTTGCTGCCCGTTCCCCGTCGGGCCGGTGGCGGTGTTGACGGCGGGCGACGGGGAACGATGAGGACGCCCGCCGATGGGAGCCGTCTGGGCGACATGGGAAGCGAGGGTGGCTCGGCGCTCGGCGCGAGCCCGACGAGCGTCAGACATGGATGCGGCGGTCGGAAAGAACAAGACGACGGAAGGCAAATTCCGGCGCACCCCTACCTGGCGCGCCAAATGTCGGATTTCGGGTTCCGACAGACCCTTGAGGTTCGAACACTGGGGTGCGAGCGGAGATTCAACCCTCTACCGGCTCGCTCCTCACCGAATCGCTAGGAACTAAACTACCAAACAGAACAGCACAAGAGACGCGAGATAAATACTGGTTCAGGCCACCATTGTGGTGTAATACCCTTCTCCAGTGTGTGGTGTGGTGGATTGCCTCTTGGGCTTGATGATGAACAATACAAGGGAGAATAGCCTCGCGAGGGTCTGTTCTTGGCTGGTGCGACGAACTGCTGGGATAAGTTCACTCGCTCTATCTACTGGTTTCTTGGTGAGGATCCCGATTGCTAGGTCAGGTCCAGATGCCTCTACCCTGGGGGTGGCTAGTCCTATTTATAGGCAAAGGCCCTAGGCCTCTTCCCAAATATTGAGCGGGAAGGGCGCCAACAATTGGCCATTTTGAAGGGGAACAGCGGGTACACTTATCCTGACTAAAGTTGGTCCTCGCCTGTCAAAGGCTCTGGTGGTGACGCCGGCTTGGGCTCCACAATGACCTCCTTCCGGCCGTTGGGCTGGTCTTGGTCTTTTTGCACCGGAATGGACACCTTTGCTTGATGCTCTCGCCTGCGCTTGCTCCCTTTGCACCAAAGAGGAAAGGAGGACACAGTGCGGGCTGGCGCCCGACTGGCGCCCTTGGTCGTCATGGCTTGCGTCATGGGCACCTCGCAAGGTACCCCGCCTTGAACTCTCCGCCACCTCATGAGCCAGCCTGACGAGGCCGTGCCTGAGGAAGCTCCTTGTTGTCCGCCCCGCGAGGCTTGGCCCCTCGCGAGGGTCTTGAGCTTGTGTTGATGAAGATGGGCTGTGCTGGGCCTCCTTTGAGCCACACCGCAGGCCGCAGGCAGGCAAGTATGGGGACCCCCGTTCCCAGAACGCCGACAGTCCATATCTCCAGGCCTGGTGCCGCGCGCCTGGAGACACAGGATGGGGTACCCATCCAGAACGCCTGGAACATCCAACACCTCCGGAAGTTCTACCCATGGAGAAAGGCCCAGCGCCTATGAAGAAGGCCCAGTGCCTGTGAAGGTCTCCGCTCGTGACACTCTCACATAATAATGAGTGGGGCTGTACACGCCCCGGAGTCTCAGGAGTGCCGCCCTTGGGCCTCGGGGGCTCCCTCCCACGTCCAAGTGGCAACACTTAGCTCCCCGCTGGTGAGAAGAGATGAAGACTAGACTAGGTGCCTGATACGTCTCCAATGTATCTATAATTTTTGATTGTTCCATGCTATTATATTACCCCTTTTGGATGTTTATGGGCTTTATTTTACACATTTATATCATTTTTGGGACTAACCTATTAACCGAATGCCCAGCCCGTATTGCAATTTTTTTTGCCTATTTCAGTATTTCAAATAAAAGGAATATCAAATAGAGTCCACACGGAAGGAAACCTTCGGGAGCGTGATTTTTGGAACGAACGTGATCCAGAGAACTTGGAGTGCAAGTCAAGAAGCAGCTGAGGCGGCCACGAGAGGGTAGGGCGCGCCCCTGTCTTGTGGGCCCCTCGGGCGGCCACCGACGTACTTCTTCCTCCTATATAAGCCTACATACCCCGAAAACATCCAGGGAGCCAATGAAACACAATTTCTACCGCCGTAACCTTCTGTATCCGTGAGATCCCATCTTGGAGAATTCGCAAGTGCTCTGCCGGAGGGGGAATCGATCACGGAGGGCTTCTACATCAACACCATAGCCCCTCTGATGAGTTGTGAGTAGTTTACAACAGACCTTTGGGTCCAAGGTTATTAGCAAGATGGCTTATTCTCTCTTTTTGGATCTCAATACAATGTTCTCCCCCTCTCTTGTGGAGATCTATTCGGTGTAAACTCTTTCTGCGGTGTGTTTGTCGAGATCCGATGAATTGTGGGTTTATGATCAAGTTTGTCTATGAGAAATATTTGAATCTCCTCTGAATTCTTGGTAGACCTTTCCTTAGAACGATTGGTGCGATTATTGATATGAAGGAAGGGAATATTAGATTCCAATTTCCATTAAAGAAAGGCATGGAGCACTTTCCAAGAAAGAAAGTCAAATTACCTTATGAATCTATCATGCGAGCTACTTATAAATTTAGTGCCAAAGATGGCACTACTTAGATCTATCTTCGCTTTTCTGCCTAGCTAGGGGCATTAAACGATAGCGCTAGTTGGGAGGCAACCCAATTTTATTTGTGTTTTTTGTTTTTGTTCCTGTTTAGTAATAAATCTTGCATCTACCTTCTGTTTAGATGTGTTTTTATCTTTTAATTAGTGTTTGTGCCAAGTAGAACCTATAGGATAACCTATGATGATAGTTGATTTGATTCTGCTGAAAAACAGAAACTTTGCACGCACGAATTGAGTTTTTTTTAAATCATAGAAACGTGATTTTGCGTTGATTCTTCTTGATGCTGCTCAATAGAAACATTTTACAGGACTTCCTATTTTTGTAGGAGTTTTAGAGTTCCAGAAGTTTGCTTTAGTTACAGATTTCTACAGACTGTTCTGTTTTTGACAGATTCTATTTTTCGTGTGTTGTTTGATTATTTTGATGCATCTATGGCTAGTAAAATAGTTTATAAGCCATAGAGAAGTTGGAATACAGTAGGTTTAACACCAAAATAAATAAAGAATGAGTTCATTACAGTACCTTATGTGGTGGTTTTGTTTTCTTGCACTAACGGAGCCTATAAGATTTCCTGTTGAGTTTTGTGTTGTGAAGTTTTCAAGTTTTGGGTAAAGCTTTTATGGACTATGGAATAAGGAGTGGCAAGAGCCTAAGCTTGGGGATGCGCATGGCACCCCAAGATATTCAAGTATAGCCAAAAGCCTAAGCTTGGGGATGCCCCGGGAAGGCATCCCCTCTTTCGTCTTCGTTCATTGGTAACTTTACTTGGAGCTATATTTTTATTCGCCACATGATATGTGTTTTGCTTGGAGCGTCGTGTGTTATATTAGTCTTTGATTTTTAGTTTACCACAATCATCCTTGCTGTACATACCTTTTGGGAGAAGCCTACTTGATTAGGATTTGCTAGAATACTCTATGTGCTTCACTTATATCTTTTGAGCTTGATAGTTTTTCCTCTAGTGCTTCACTTATATTTTTTAGAGCACGGTGGTGACTTAATTTTGAAGAAATTGCTAGTATCTCATGCTTCACTTATATCTTTTTGAGAGTCTTTTAGAACATCATGGTATTTGCTTTGGTTACAAAGTTGGTCCTAGAATGATGAGCATCCAAGTTGGGTATAATAAAAACTATCATAGAAAAGAATTGGATGCTATGATCAATTTGATGCTTGATAATTGTTTTGAGATTTGGAGGTAGTGATATTCAAGTCATGCTAGTTGAGGTGATTATGAAAAGTACTTGTGTTGAGGTTTGTGATTCCCGTAGCATGCACGTATGGTGAACCGCTTTGTGATGAAGTTGGAGCACAATTTTGTTTATTGAGTGTCTTCCTTATGAGTGGCGGTCGGGGACGAGCGATGGTCTTTTCCTACCAATCTACCCCCCTAGGAGCATGCGCGTAGTGCTTTAGTTTTTGATGACTTCTAGATTTTTGCAACAAGTACATGAGTTCTTTTGACTAATGTTGAGTCCATGGATTATACGCACCTCACCCTTCCACCATTGCTAGCCTCTCTTGTGCCGCGCAACTTTCGCCGGTACCATACACCCACCATATACCTTCCTCAAAACAGCCACCATACCTACCTATTATGGCATTTCCATAGCCATTCCAAAATATATTGCCATGCAACTTTCCACCGTTCCGTTCATATGACACGCATTACTTTTGTCATATTGCTTTTTGCATGATCATGTAGTTGACATTGTATTTGTGGCAAAGCCACCTTCATAATTTTCATACATGTCTCTCTTGATTCATTGCATATCCCGGTACACTGCCGGAGGCATTCATATAGTCATACCTTGTTCTAGCTTTGAGTTGTAATTCTTGAGTTATAAATCCATAAAAGTGTGATGATTTTCATTATTAGAGCATTGTCTTAGTGAGGAAAGGATGATGAAGACTATGATTCCCCCACAAGTCGGGATGAGACTTCGGACTTTACAAAAAGAAAAAAAGAAAAAAGAAAGAAAAAAAAGAGAGAAAGGCCAAAAAAAGGAAGGCCAAAGAAAAAAAAGAAAAAAAGAAAAAAAAAGAAAAGAAAAAATAAAATGAGAGAAAAAGAGAGAAGGGACAATGCTAATATCTCTTTTTCCACACTTGTGCTTCAAAGTAGCACCATGATCTTCATGTTAGAGAGTCTCATATGTTGTCACTTTCATATACTGGTGGGAATTTTTCATTATAGAACTTGGCTTGTACATTCCAATGATGGGTTTCCTCAAATTACCCTAGGTCTTCATGAGCAAGCAAGTTGGATGCACACCCACTTAGTTTCTTTTGTTGAGCTTTCATATATTCATAGCTCTAGTGCATCCGTTGCACGGCAATCCCTACTCACTCACATTGATATCTATTAATGGGCATCTCCATAGCCCGTTGATACGCCTAGTTGATGTGAGACTATCTTCTCCTTTTTGTCTTCTCCACAACCACCACTATATTCCACATATAGTGCTATGTCCATGGCTCACGCTCATGTATTGCGTGAAGGTTGAAAGAGTTTGAGATTATTAAAGTATGAAACAATTGCTTGGCTTGTCATCGGGGTTGTGCATGATTAAATACTTTGTGTGATGAAGATAGAGAAACAGCCAGACTATATGATTTTGTAGGGATAACTTTCTTTGGCCATGTTATTTTGAGAAGACATGATTACTTTGATTAGTATGCTTGAAGTATCACCATTTTCATGTTAATATGAACTTTTATTTTGTATCATTTGGATCTGAACATTCATGCCACAATAAAGAAAATTACATTGATAATTATGCTAGGTAGCATTCCACATCAAAAATTCTGTATTTATCATTTACCTACTCGAGGACGAGCTGGAATTAAGCTTGGGGATGCTTGATACGTCTCCAACGTATCTATAATTTTGATTGTTCCATGCTATTATATTACCCCTTTTGGATGTTTATGGGCTTTATTTTACACATTTATATAATTTTTGGGACTAACCTATTAACCGGAGGCCCAGCCCGTATTGCTTTTTTTTCCTATTTTAGTATTTCGAAGAAAAGGAATATCAAACGGAGTCCAAACGGAATGAAACCTTCGGGAGTGTGATTTTTGGAACGAACGTGATCCAGAGGACTTGGAGTGCAAGTCAAGAAGCAGCTGAGGCGGCCATGAGAGGGTAGGGCGCCCACGCCCCTACAGGGTGCGTCCCTGTCTCGTGGGCCCCTCGGGCGGCCACCGACGTACTTCTTCCTCCTATATAAGCCTACGTACCCCGAAAACATCCAGGGAGCCAACGAAACAGAATTTCCACCGCCGTAACCTTCTGTATCCGCGTGATCCCATCTTGGAGCCTTCGCCGGCGCTCTGCCGGAGGGGGAATCGATCACGGAGGGCGTCTACATCAACACCATAGCCCCTCCGATGAGTTGTGAGTAGTTTACCACAGACCTTCGGGTCCATAGTTATTAGCTAGATGGCTTCTTCTCTCCTTTTGGATCTCAATACAATGTTCTCCCCCTCTCTTGTGGAGATCTATTCGATGTAAACTCTTTTTGCGGTGTGTTTGTCGATATCCTATGAATTGTGGGTTTATGATCAAGTTTATCTATGAGAAATATTTGAATCTCCTCTGAATTCTTTTATGTATGATTGAGTTATCTTTGCAAGTCTCTTCGAATTATCAGTTTGGTTTGGCCTACTAGATTGATCTTTCGTGCCATGGGAGAAGTGCCTAGCTTTGGGTTCAATCTTGCAGTGTCCTTAACCAGTGACAGAAAGGGTTGCAAGGCATGTATTGTATTGTTTCCATCGAGGATAAAAAGATGGGGTTTATATCATATTGCATGAGTTTATCCCTCTACATCATGTCATCTTGCTTAATGCGTTACTCTGTTCTTATGAACTTAATACTCTAGATGTAGGCAGGAGTCGGTCGATGTGTGGAGTAATAGTAGTAGATGCAGGCAGGAGTCGGTCTACTTGTTGCGGACGTGATGCCTATATACATGATCATGCCTAGATAATCTCATAATTATTCGCTTTTCTATCAATTGCTCGACAGTAATTTGTTCACCCACCGTAATACTTATGCTATCTTGAGAGAAGCCTCTAGTGAAACCTATGGCCCTCGGGTCTATCTCTTATCATATTTGCTTCCAATTTACTTTTATTTGCAACTTTACTTTTTGCATCTATATTATAACATACCAAAAATATATTTATCTATCATATTATCTCTATCAGATCTCACTTTCGCAAGTGGCCGTGAAGGGATTGACAACCCCTTTATTGCGTTGGTTGCGAGTTCTTTGTTTGTTTGTGTAGGTGCGTGGGACTTTTGAGGAGCCTCGTACTGGATTGATACCTTGGTTCTCAAAAACTGAGGGAAATACTTACGCTACTATTGCTCCATCACCCTTTCCTCTTCAAGGAAAACCAACGCAAGCTCAAAACGTAGCAGTGCCAGACGCGGCTTTTCATTTGCTTTCCGTAGTTGGCTCGCCCCTCTATAATTGAAGTTTGCTCCTGGAGTTCTTTGCTGGATCGCGCCTTGATGGTTTTGTCGACTTCTGCCTTGGTTTCTGTTTTCGGTACTCTCTCTCGTTGTCACGCCCAATATGCGACCCTATCCAAAAGGAACTCGAAGGTCCCACCAAGGATAGACCCGCATATTGGAACGCTTTTGCAAGGTGGATATCATTACATCAACATTACATAATAGATGGGGATACATACAAGAGGCAAACAATGCCACATGGATACATCAATACATCATACATAAGATCAACATCCGACTACGGATGAAACACAAACAGAAACTCAAACGACATCCACCCTGCTAGCCCAGGCTGCCGACCTGGAACCTATCCCCTGATCAAAGAAGAAGTAGAAGAAGAACTCCAAAACAAGCAAATATCGCTCTCACGTCAAGATCATCGCAACCTGTACCTGCAACTGTTGTTGTAGTAATCTGTGAGCCACGGCGACTCAGCAATCCCATTACCATGGGTATCAAGACTAGCAAAGCTTAATGGGAAAGGAAGGGGTAAAGTGGTGAGGTTGCAGCAGCGGCTAAGCAAGTATGGTGGCTAACATATGCAAATGAGAGCGAGAAGAGAAACAAAGGAACGGTCGTGAAGCTAGCAATGATCAAGAGGTGATCCTGAACACCTACTTACGTCAAACATAACAAAGAAACCGTGTTCACTTCCCGGACTCCGCCGAGAAGAGACCATCACGGCTACACACTCGGTTGATGCATTTTAATTCGGATCTGGAGTCAAGTTATCTACAACCGGACATTAACAAATTCCCATCTGCCACATAACCGCGGGCACGGCTCTCGAAAGTTTAAACCCTGTAGGGGTGTCCCAACTTAGCCCATGACAAGCTCTCGCGATCAACGAAGGAATAGACCTTCTCCCAGGAAGACCCGATCAGTCTCGGAATCCCGGTTTACAAGACATTTCGACAATGGTAAAACAAGACCAGCAAAGCGGCCCGATGCGCCGACAATCCCGATAGGAGCTGCACATATCTCGTTCTCAGGGCAACACCGGATAAGTCAAGCTACGAGTAAAACCAGACTTCGAGTTTCCCCGAGGTGGCCCCGCAGGCTGCTCAGTTCGGACCAACACTTAGAAAAGCACTGGCCCGGGGGGGGCTATAATAAAGATGACCCTTGGGTTAATTACTCCCAAGGGAAAGGTAGGTGGTGGTGAGGCAAATGGTAAAACCAAGGTTGGGCCTTGCTGGACAAGTTTTATTCAAAGTGAACTGTCAGGGGGTCCCATAAATCACCCGACTGCGTAAGGAACGCAAAATCCGGGAACATAACACCGGTATGAAAGAAACTAGGGCGGCAAGAGTGGAACAAAACACCAGGCATAAGGCCGAGCCTTCCACCCTTTCCCAAATATATAGATGCATTAATAATATAAGAGATATTGTGATATCCCAACAAAACCCTGTCCACCATGGAGCAATCTTCAACTTCACCTGCAGCTAGCAACGCTATAAGAGGGGCTGAGCAAAGCGGTAACATAGCCAATCAATGGTTTGCTAGGAATGGTGTCAAAGGTTAGAGGTTCATGGCAATTTGGGAGGCTTGAAGAGCAAATGATAGGTAGCGCAGCAAAGCGATAGAATGAAGTAACTAGCATAGCAATGATAGTAGTGAGATCCAGGGTAGTGGTCATCTTGCCTGAAATCCCGCAAGGAAGAATAACGAGTCCATGAAGAAGATGAAGCCACGAAGACGAACCACACGTAGACGAACGCATCCTCACGATCGCAACGAAACGAGAACTATCAAGAAGAAGCGCACAACATGGTAAACACACCACACATAGACAAGACATGATGCACAACAAGCATGATGCATGACAAGGCTACATTAAGCTACTCATGGAAAGAGATGATGCAAACAAGAACAACACATCAAGGCAAGTTTAAATGAGGCCGGAAACAACATATAACAATTCCGGTAAGTCCTCATATGCATATTTCGAAATTGGTCCAGATCTGAACAAACCTTATGTTCAAGTTGTTAAACAGCAATTTAAGGTGCACCACGATGATCTACACGAGATTCTAGTCAAGTTACATATAAAGTTCATTTAATTCGGAGCTACGGCCTAGAAGATATGAGCAAAACAAGTTAATCATGGCATTGATGCAAAATGCATACAAACATCAAGCAAACACACCAAAACAAGGATGCAACATGATAATATGGAACTACATGCAAAAACAAGCAAGTTTCATATGGAGCACACTCAAAACGGAGCAACGGTGCAACACACACACACTATACAAGCCATAATAACAATCTGTCCATAACAGCAAGTAGGCATCTTGCAAGCATCAAAACAATATGCTACAGCACCCCAACATAATAACAAAAGGCATGGGCATGAAGTACAGGTAAATCATAACAAAACATGAACACTGAGCTAACTCCAGAAATCGCTAGAACATGCTCCAAAACACATGGAAAGATTGCAAATAATAACAGTTTCAGACTTTAGCAGAAATAACATCAGGTTGCAATGGTTAGAGCTATCAAATATAATGTTACAGTAACATATCATGGCAAACAAAGGCATGTCATGATACTACTAAATGCATAGAACAACAGTCCCTTACTGACCATGAGCCAAAAGGGCACGGAAAATATGATGGCACCCTTGTAAACATGGCAAGTTATATGACAGATTCATACAAGGCAGGAACAACAATAAGTAGGCATGTTGGTAAGCTTGAACCACTCACCACAGAGCAATACATGGTATGGCAAGGCAACCAACAGTAAGAAGACATGTTTGCGAAGCTATACATGGCAAGAGCAAGGTCATAGGGTGCATGGATCACTAGAAAAGCATATGGCCAAAACTGAACTTCATGTTAACAGGTTGACAGCAACATTGTTTAGCAACTTTTGAGCAAGATAACAACATGTTAAAGCAGTCTATAATTGCAACCAGGGGCATGAATGGATAGAGCAAGACATGTAGATCAAAACATGTTTATAGAACATCTCCAGATTATGCATAGAATGATTAGTAGCAACATGTTAACATGGCATCACAAAATAACAGAATCTGTCTAGCAAAACAGCAACAACAAGTACCCTCCTTAACAAGCTTGATGCACTCATCATACAACTCACAAAAATACATGGTTGGCACCACTAGAAAGATGGCATAGCATAGATCAAAACACATGTAGACATCAACCTCATAGGATGCACACATCAATCATGGAAAAAATGACAAATGAGCAAGTTATAACAGTTTCAGCAGATTAACATCAACATGCACTCTTCCAACAGCATTTCGGCATCAAGAGGACCTCAAATGAACATTATGTAATAGAATGAAATGATGTACTCATCAAGACGAACAATTTGACATATTGCACGCACGAAACGGATCTACGGATGCAGAGATACGATGCGATGAACATGGCATGACAATGCAAAATCATTTCGGGACTTAGCAAAAAACGGAGGTGGGGAAGAGTCAACCGTTCAGATCTGGAGCGGGACGATGCGGATCCCGAGGCGGCGGCGGCTCCGGTCAACGGCGACGAGGGAGATGGCCGGAGAAGGCCATCGGAGGGGCGCTCCGGCCGGATCCGGCCGGATCCGGCGCGGAG
>NC_041385.1:206525234-206530017 GCF_002162155.2 Triticum dicoccoides
CGCGGGCCCGCGATGGGCTCCGCGGGCCGGCGGCGAGGGAGGCGGCGGCAGGCCACGTGGCGCGCTCTGATTGGCTGGGCGCGGCGGCGCGGACGTGTCTGGCTCCGTCCGGACATGTCCGGCGGCGGAGAGGGAGCGGGGCTAGGGTTTGGGGGAATTAGACCGCGAATTTGGACGGGGAGGGCATATTTATAGATAGAGGGAGCTAGGAGACTCCAAATGAGGAGCAGTTTTCGGCCACGCGATCGTGATCGAACGACCGAGAGCATGGAGGGGAGTTTGCTGGGTTTTTGGCCACTTTGGAAGGGGTGTTGGGCTGCAACAAAAGAGGGCTTTACGTCTACCCGGTTAACCGTTGGAGTATCAAACGACCTCCAAATGGCACAAAACTTGACAGACGGTCTACCGGTGCTATACCAAGGCCGCTTGGGAAACCTCGGGCCATTCCGAGAAAGTTTAACACCCGCACACGAAAAGAGGCAAAAGGGGGACGCCGTTGGACATAGGAGTGCCGGATTGCAAAACGGACAACGGGGAAAATGCTCGGATGCATGAGACGAACACGTATGCAAAATGAAATGCACATGATGACATGATACGAAATGCATATGATGACATGGCAAAGTGCAAAACGCAAGCAGCTGACAAGGCAACGATGGCGAATAACTGGCGGAAACCTGGCGCATCGAATCTGGGGCGTTACATGAGGGAAAACAAGGTAACTTGGAAGGGGAAAAAACGACGAATATCTTGAAGAGAAAACATCGGCTGAAATTATTGAGGAAAGAAAGCAAAGACTTCGCACGAGTAGGAAGGATACTCGATTACGGACTCCGGTTTTGAGAAGAAGAAGGGAGGGCGGGTGGGAAAAACAAGGACAACTGAGGGTTGAACGCAAAGATGAAGAGGCTCGAGTCAACTTGACGAGAAATGCACCGGATGCAAAGAGCTGAGGAACAACTACCGGGAAACCAACTGCGTGAACCTAAAGAAAATTTTGAAGGGGAAGAGGAGTAATTCAAAACACCTACGTCAAGATTCCTTACAAGAGCGACAAAGGGGCTAAGGAGTAAAAAGAATTCCTACTCTCCGATATAACTAGACTCAGAAAATTGTTTTTCTTCTAGACTCAACATCGGCCAACAAACAAGGGGGCTCCTATGGTCGGTCGAGGATCTGATACCAACTTGTCACGCCCAATATGCGACCCTATCCAAAAGGAACTCGAAGGTCCCACCAAGGATAGACCCGCATATTGGAACGCTTTTGCAAGGTGGATATCATTACATCAACATTACATAATAGATGGGGATACATACAAGAGGCAAACAATGCCACATGGATACATCAATACATCATACATAAGATCAACATCCGACTACGGATGAAACACAAACAGATACTCAAACGACATCCACCCTGCTAGCCCAGGCTGCCGACCTGGAACCTATCCCCTGATCGAAGAAGAAGTAGAAGAAGAACTCCAAAACAAGCAAACATTGCTCTCGCGTCAAGATCATCGCAACCTGTACCTGCAACTGTTGTTGTAGTAACCTGTGAGCCACGACGACTCAGCAATCCCATTACCATGGGTATCAAGACTAGCAAAGCTTAATGGGAAAGGAAGGGGTAAAGTGGTGAGGTTGCAGCAGCGGCTAAGCAAGTATGGTGGCTAACATACGCAAATGAGAGCGAGAAGAGAAACAGAGAAATGGTCGTGAAGCTAGCAATGATCAAGAGGTGATCCTGAACACCTACTTACGTCAAACATAACACAGAAACCGTGTTCACTTCCCAGACTCCGCCGAGAAGAGACCATCACGGCTACACACTCGGTTGATGCGTTTTAATTCGGATCTGGTGTCAAGTTATCTACAACCGGACATTAACAAATTCCCATCTGCCACATAACCGCGGGCATGGCTCTCGAAAGTTTAAACCCTGCAGGGGTGTCCCAACTTAGCCCATGACAAGCTCTTGCGATCAACGAAGGAATAGACCTTCTCCCAGGAAGAGCCGATCAGTCTCGGAATCCCGGTTTACAAGACATTTCGACAATGGTAAAACAAGACCAGCAAAGCTTCCCGATGCGCCGACAATCCCGATAGGAGCTGCACATATCTCGTTCTCAGGGCAACACCGGATAAGTCAAGCTACGAGTAAAACCAGACTTCGAGTTTCCCCGAGGTGGCCCCGCAGGCTGCTCAGTTCGGACCAACACTTAGACAAGCACTGGCCCGGGGGGGGCTATAATAAAAATGACCCTTGGGTTAATTACTCCCAAGGGAAAGGTAGGTGGTGGTGAGGCAAATGGTAAAACCAAGGTTGGGCCTTGCTGGACAAGTTTTATTCAAAGCGAACTGTCAGGGGGGTCCCATAAATCACCCGACCGCGTAAGGAACGCAAAATCCGGGAACATAACACCGGTATGACGGAAACTAGGGTGGCAAGAGTGGAACAAAACACCAGGCATAAGGCAGAGCCTTCACCCTTTACCAAATATATAGATGCATTAATAATATAAGAGATATTGTGATATCCCAACAAAACCCTGTCCACCATGGAGCAATCTTCAACTTCACCTGCAGCTAGCAACGCTATAAGAGGGGCTGAGCAAAGCGGCAACATAGCCAATCAATGGTTTGCTAGGAATGGTGTCAAAGGTTAGAGGTTCATGGCACTTTGGGAGGCTTGAAGAGCAAATGATAGGTAGCGTAGCAAAGCGATAGAACGAAGTAACTAGCATAGCAATGATAGTAGTGAGATCCAAGGTAGCGGTCATCTTGCCTGAAATCCCGCAAGGAAGAAGAACGAGTCCATGAAGAAGATGAAGCCACGAAGACGAACCACACGTAGACGAACGCATCCTCATGATCGCAACGAAACGAGAACTATCGAGAAGAAGCGCACAACATGGTAAACACACCACACATAGACAAGACATGATGCACAACAAGCATGATGCCTGACAAGGCTACATGAAGCTACTCATGGCAAGAGATGATGCAAACAAGAACAACACATCAAGGCAAGTTTAAATGAGGCCGGAAACAACATATAACAATTCCGGTAAGTCCTCATATGCATATTTCGAAATTGGTCCAGATCTGAACAAACCTTATGTTCAAGTTGTTAAACTGCAAGTTAAGGTGCACCACGATGATCTACACGAGATTCTAGTCAAGTTACATATAAAGTTCATTTGATTCGGAGCTACAGCCTAGAAGATATGAGCAAAACAAGTTAATCATGGCATTGATGCAAAATGCATACAAACATCAAGCAAACACACCAAAACAAGGATGCAACATGATAATATGGAACTACATGCAAAAACAAGCAAGTTTCATATAGAGCACACTCAAAACGGAGCAACGGTGCAACACACACACTCTATACAAGTCATAACAACAATCTGTCCATAACAGCAACTAGGCATCTTGCAAGCATCAAAACAATATGCTACAGCACCCCAACGTAATAACAAAAGGCATGGAATGAAGTACAGGTAAAGCATAACAAAACATGAACACTGAGCTAACTCCAGAAATCACTAGAACATGCTCCAAAACACATGGAAAGATTGCAAATAATAACAGTTTCAGACTTTAGCTGAAATAACATCAGATTGCAATGGTTAGAGGTATCAAACAACATGTTACAGGAACATATCATGGCAAACAAAGGCATGACATGATACTACTAAATGCATAGAACAACAGTCCCTTACTGACCATGAGCCAAAAAGGCACGGAAAATATGATGGCACCCATGTAAACATGGCAAGTTATATGGCAGATTCATACATGGCAGGAACAACAATAAGTAGGCATGTTGGTGAGCTTGAACCACTCACCACAGAGCAATAAATGGCATGGCAAGGCAACCAACAGTAAGAAAACATGTTTGCAAAGCTATACATGGCAAGAGCAAGGTCATATGGTACATGGATCACTAGAAAAGCATATGGCCAAAACTGAACTTCATGTTAACAGGTTGACAGCAACATTATTTAGCAACTTTGGAGCAAGATAACAACATGTTAAAGCAGGCTATAATTGCAACCAGGGGCATGAATGGATAGAGCAAGACATGTATATCAAAACATGTTTATAAAATATCTCCAGATTATGCATAGAATGATTAGTAGCAACATGTTAACATGGCATCACAAAATAACAGAATCTGTCTAGCAAAACAGCAACAGCAAGTACCCTCCTTAACAAGCTTGATTCACTCAGCACACAGCTCACAAAAAAACATGGTTGTCACCACTGGAAAGATGGCATAGCATAGATCAAAACACATGTAGACATCAACCTCATAGGATGCACACATCAATCATGGCAAAAATGACAAATGAGCAAGTTATAACAGTTTTAGCAGATTAACATCAACATGGACTCTTGCAACAGCATTTTGGGCATCGAGATGACCTCAAATGAACATTATGCAATGGAATGAAATGATGTACTCGTTGAGGCGAACAATTTGATATATTGCACGCACGAAACCGATCTACGGATGCAGAGATACGATGCGATGAACATGGCATGACAATGCAAAATCATTTCGGGACTTTGCAAAAAACGGAGGGGGGGAAGAGTCAACCGTTCAGATCTGGAGCGGGACGACGCGGATCCCGAGGCGGCGGCGGCTCCGGTCAACGGCGACGAGGGAGATGGCCGGAGAAGGCCATCGGAGGGGCGCTCCGGCCTGATCCGGCCGGATCCGGCGCGGCGGAGACGGAGGCGGGGTCGGGCGCGAGGCCGGAGGCGGCGCC
>NC_041385.1:206530250-206572921 GCF_002162155.2 Triticum dicoccoides
AGCGAGGCCACCGGTGCCGGGCGGCGCGGGCCGACGGCGAGGGAGGCGGCGGCAGGCCACGCGGCGCGCTCTGATTGGCTGGGCGCGGCGGCGCGGACGTGTCTGGCTCCATCCGGACATGTCCGGCGGCGGAGAGGGAGCGGGACTAGGGTTTGGGGGAATTAGACCGCGAATTTGGACGGGGAGGGCATATTTATAGATAGAGGGAGCTAGGAGACTCCAAATAAGGAGCGGTTTTCGGCCACGCGATCGTGATCGAACGACCAAGAGCATGGAGGGGAGTTTGCTGGGTTTTGGGCCACTTTGGAAGGGGTGTTGGGCTGCAACAAAAGAGGGCTTTACGGCTACCCGGTTAACCGTTGGAGTATCAAACGACCTTCAAATGGCACGAAACTTGACAGGCGGTCTACCGGTGCTATACCAAGGCCGCTTGGCGAATCTCGGGCCATTTCGAGAAAGTTTAACACCCGCACACGAAAAGAGGCAAAAGGGGGACGCCGGGGGACATAGGAGTGCCGGATTGCAAAACGGATAACGGGGAAAATGCTCGGATGCATGAGACGAACACGTATGCAAAATGAAATGCACATGATGACATGATACGAAATGCATATGATGACATGGCAAAGTGCAACATGCAAGCAGCTGACAAGGCAACGATGGTGAATAACTGGCGGACACCTGGCGCATCTAATCCGGGGTGTTACACTCGTATTCCTCGCGAGGGGGCTGGACAGGTGCCCTCATGAGCGTTTTCCCATTTTTTTGCTTTTCACGAGGCACCCTCGTTCGAGCCCACAAGTTGGTGCACCTCTTCTAATCCGTGCCCCACGGGTACCGCGATACAAAGCGCAGGGTCAAGGCCAGCGGCGCCTGTGACCAAGGCTCGGGAAAACGTTAAGCCTCCTAACGCGTTTTTTCTGCAGTTTCTACGCGCCTACCAGGCCAAGGGGGCCTCGACAGGCACCATGAAGCGAGCACCTCGTGGAGAGAAGACTGCTCCAAGCACGCCAAGCTAAGTTATCCTTACATAAAACAATGATGTTGCGACACAGCACAGGGACGATGAACATAGCATAATAACTGAGAAATCATTGTTCGTTGCACGCCCCTCCGGGGCCCCATACTGGTTTCTTTCTTAATACAGGAAGGAAAGGAAGAACAAGATAAAAGGGGCGTGTGCCCCTATGGTGGACCACGAAGGCGGGCTCTTGTCGCTGACCCAAGCTCAGCCAGACCTCTCCTCGCGCTTCGCAGGAGCACGACGACGAGACGACCCGCTGCCACCTTCAAAGCTGGCACGACGGCGTGGCGGCTGGTCATAACCACCGCTGCTGGAGCTGTCGCTGGGGGAAGAGCCGCCGTAGCTAGACGAGACGCGGTCGACGCCAAGCGTGGGTTCGGCCTCATCCTCGTCACAACCATCGCCAAGGCCGAGCACCTCATCGCCGTTGTTGACCTCGGGGCAGCATCCGGCACGGCGACCATATTCCCCAAACACCCTCACATAGAGGGTCGCATCGTCGTCGTACTTGAAATGAAGGGTGCACCGCCTGCCCAGGCCGCGCGTGCGGGCAAATGTCTGCCAGCCGCGGGCCAGGGCTATGTTGCCCGCCACGGAGACCTCAATCGCGACCCAGGAAGCTCTGCTGCAGCAGCCGTCCGCCTGCAGCCAGAGCCCGCCTGGACCTGCGGCCGGCAGCTCGTCGACGAAGAAGCGCGGGAGCTGAAGCTAGCTGCCAGCCGGGTCCTCCGACCAGACGACGAACTCCATCAGCACCTCCACCGAATGGAAGCGCGGCCGGGGAGGCCGTGCGACCATGACGCATCTCCCTTCATCAATAGGGCTGCCGTGACCGAAGCGACCCCTGCCACACGAAGCAGCACCGCCGCGGCCGCGGGGGGGCCATGGCAGGGGTCATGGTGTGCTTGCGGGGATGGCCACATCCACGCTTGGGCATCGGAGAGACGGGCCCTTCACGAGGGGCCTTCCCCTTCTCTGCAGCGGAGAACCTCTTCGACAGCGGCACTGGTGACGCTGCTAGCAATGGAGCAAGGGGGAAGAAGCGAGCAGAATGGGAAGAGATGGGCAATGGGGGCTCCACCCCTCCCCATTTATAGGAGGAGAAGGCCAACCAGCGCCCCCACGATCACAGGTAATGATGGTTTTTCCTTGCATGTCGCAGGGACTTGTCAAGTCGGGCAGTTGCCAAGGTAGCATGGCGAAGCGGAGACACACATGTCCAATCAGCCGCCACGTGTTGACCAAGGCCGCAGGCTGTTGGGGCCCGCGGCGCTCCGCACTTGCCCTTTGGCTTCGCCTCGAAGCCAAGTCCGAGCGCGCCTTGGGCCCGGGGGCTACTGTCGGCATTCTGGGAACGGGTCCCCAGACTTGCCTGCCTACGGCCCACGGCGTGGCTCTGTGAGAAGGCATGTACGACCCATCTTCACCAACAAGCTTTCAAGACCCTCGTGAGGCGGACGACACAAGACATCCTCGGGAGCGGCCTCACCAGGCTGGCTTGCGAGGGGCGTAGAGATCAAGGCAAGGAAAACCTCGCGAGGTTCTCGTGACGTGAGCCATGACAACCGAGGCCAAGCGGGCGCCAGTGCACACAGTGTCCTTGTTTCCTCTTTGGTGCTAAGGAGGAAAGCACAGGCAAGGAGTACCGAGGCGTGAAGCAAAGGTTTCCCTATCGGTGCAATGAGACCAAGACCAGCAGGACGGCGATACGAAGGTCACCGTGGAGCCCAAGGCAGCGTCACCACCGAAGCCTTTGGTAGGCGAAGACCACTTTTGTCAGGATAAGCTGTACTAGCTATCCCCTTTCAAATTGGCCATTGTGGGATCCCTTCCCGCTCAATATTTGGGAAGAGGACCAGGGCCTCTATAAATAGGACTAGCCACCACCGTATGAGGCAACTCATTCAGAGGCAGATTGATCTCATCTGATCGGATCCACACACCCTCAAGTTCACCAAGCACAAGAACACCTCTCCTCAAGAGGCTGTTCTTCCCCTTGTACTGTTCATCCTCAGCCCAAGAGGCAATCCACCACCACCACACTGGAGTAGTGTATTACACCACAATGGTGGCCTGAACCAGTATAAATCTTGTGTCCCTTGTGTTGCGAGTTCGTCGAGCTAGCCTAGAGATCACAAAGCATGTGAGGGCGTGATCTGTGAGGGAGAGATCTTTGCGCGCACCCCAGAGTTCGAATCTTAAGGGTTTTGCTGGAACCCGAGATCCAACATCCGATTCTCCCTCATCTTCTTCAAGTTAACCACATGTTGCTTCTCCTGTTGTTCTGCCTCATGTGGGACACAGATCGGCTTGGTAAAGCACTGACACGTGGGACTGCATGTTAGCAAACCGCCAGGCCAACGTCCTCTGAAAATAAGAAACCTCCCCCGCCATCCGTGCGGCAAAATCACCTCCTTTTTAGTAATTTTGATTCTATAATTTTTCAGATCAATATAATTGAGATTTGTATAGATAGCACACAGGAGCAAAACCAAGTGGTACGGTTAAGGGCATCCACAATGTGTAGCCAAATGTGAAAATAGCTTTTGGCATCGATGGGAACCATTGTGGATGGTGCTGCCAAAGCCAAAAAGATGGAACTGAAGCTCCCTGATTGATTGATTGAAGGAATAGAAAAATGCAATGTCTCTCCTCTTTCTCACCCTCTTCCTCCCGTGCTTGGAAGCATGTACAGTATAAAGCACAGAGTCTACTCCACTATCCCTTCTATCACAAATCACAAAGCTGTGAGGCGTCAAATCATAAAACATGGACGAAGCAACCATCATTTCACTCTTCGCTGACTCCGCTTCTCCATCGTCTTCTTCGAGAAACCACCTCACCGCACTAAATTGGACGGACAACGCTATTGTGTACTAGTAGTACTAGTACATTTACGCGTCCTTTGGTTCAACGGACTTCCTGGATGCAAATAAGGCGGTTGTCTTGGCTTGTAGGCAGCACTTGCGAACGACTTACCGTGGTCTCCCGCAATGGTGTTCTCCATTGGACGCACTTCACCAAACCACAACGTTCGAGATATCGTCAGCGTCACCGAAATGGGGAAGGAAGTCAAATAGTTACTACCTCCATTTTTTTTTACACAAGGCCAGTATATCGAAATTACAACTTGCAAAAGGCCACTAACACTAATCGAGGCAAAATTGATGGGGTTTGCCTCATACTAGCAACCAAGGATATTAATATACCCTTGCATGCATGCGGAAGTGAGAAGGTTGGTTTGCATGACGCTGCATTAATCAAGTGGTGAGGAGTGAGATGGTTAGCTCTTTGGGATTTGAACAAAAAAATATGCATTAATTGACCTGTCAAATGAGGATTTGTATCGATTAATCCCGGCGCGGCGACCGCGGTGAGCGTCATGCTCATCATCGTTGGACATGGTCGGTTTCAGTGTGCCGAGGGTAGCTTTAGCGCTGTGGCACGGCCAGCAGATCAACACCCAGCTCGTCGAGGATGCACGGGGCGCTGAAGTGCGCACGCGCCGCGACGCGTCCGCAGAGTGGTGTAGCGCGACCAACTGCATCCCCAGGACCTGAGACCATGCCGGGTCATCTTGCTTTTTCAATGACATGTGGGGATTGCATGTGAGCAAAGGGCATCTCCAACGTTGCCACGACCGCAACTACCCTGGCACACCAAAAACCCTCGTCCCTCGCGCCGTCGCGCAGTGCGTTCCCAGCCGGCGCCAGCTTCCCGCATTCATGTCGTCCGTCCATATGCCGTCATTAAGAGGCTCGGTGCCTGAGGAACCAACTCCGGCGACTTAATAACGCACCCGTACGCTTGGCCTCACCGGAATGCGCTACTTAAAGCGGCAACGGCCGGCTAACCTCCACACCATAGCGCATCGTCCTGCTACCTGGCACCACATCCGCCATGTCCGTGAGTGCAAATGCTCTGCGGGAGAGCTTGTATTCGGGGATGAAGCTCGAGGTCGCTGCCCTTGCTCAAGTCGCCGTTCGCGATGCAATAGCAGCGTAGCCGGACGCGGATGCGACCGCACAAGCGGTGGCCATGCTGGCGGCCGACGACGGGAGCACCGTCAGCCACGCGTCCTACTTGCCGCCGTCCAACGTCCTGCACCACTAAGGTCGAGGACTCCTTCGAGGATGAGTAGGGCATGGGAGGCGGCAAGGCATGGTGTGCCAACTGGCCGGTCCGTATCCCGTATTCTACTCTTCCTCGCCGGAGACTGCACCTTCACTTCACGGGTCTTGAACCCCGCCCCCGTACATGGAGATCACAGATGGAGGACGTCGGTGGCCGCCGTAGAATAGGTTTAGGGTAGGGTTTCTTTTATTTTTCTGTCCTATAAAAGTTCGAAATGTAATGAAAATTTGCCGTGTTTGCATTAATCTTGGCCGGTGTATATGAACTTTCACAATAATATAGTATATTGTAGGAGTACTAGCAAGGTTCCCGTGCGCTGCACGGAACATCAAGATGTTGTGGGAGAAAAGGATGAACGAGGGAAGGCCTTATCTACAAATGTGGAGAGGAGTGCGGGTAAATTGTCATAGTCTCCTTCCTATCCGTTAGGTATAGATCAGACGACCTATATTGCAGGATGACAGGCACACCATCATCACCAACTCTTCTTTTTATTGAACCGAGACAAAGCTAACTTGCGACGTAAATAAACACATAGGGTCTACATACACAATTGATCTTAGGCACTTCAATAGTACATCCACTACACATTCACGCATTTCACATCTTTCTACATCTACGGGAACCTACGAAACGGTTAACGTAAATTGCCTCTCTCTCTCCTCCCTGATTTTCATGGTGGGCCCCTCCCTCCCCCCAATCTACAATCAACAGCTCACACATTTCACATTATGTTAATTACGTAACTGGGATTACGTAGGTGTAGCATTACTCGTCCTCAAGAACCCAACTAAGCCAACCTCCCAGCATATCGCCCGGGAAAAGACCCGGCCGCGCCGTTAGTCGGGATTACCGGATTACTAGTAGTAGTATCGATGGATCGCGTGAAGCACCAAGTTTTTTAGGGGACGAAGCACCTAGTTTAAAAGGAAAAAAGGTGGTACACTCACAACACCCCTGTTGCGGTCGCATTGCACCCCACACACGTTCGGTCCTGCACACGGCTCACACAAATGGAACGCGCTTAGGCTTGCCTCTTCACTGACACGTGGGACTGCACTTGGAGAAACCGACTATGCGCACCCCCCCCCCCCGCGCGCCCACCGCACGAAATCCTCTTCCCCCCAAATCCCAAATTCAACCGCCCTTCGGCCAACTAGCCAATAATATTCCCCAAACCCCCCTCCCCCATCCCCTCCACTCCATTCGCTCCGCCAAAGCACTAAAAAAAATACACTTCCATGATGATACATGTTTGTCACAGTAGGTCACGTTTTTTGTCATGCACGTAGATCCATGACAAATTTACGACATAATCAAGATAGTCATACATGTGCTGTCGTAGAAGTGTTCCATGACATTACCAAAATTATCATCATGGAAGTGTCCACTTCCATGATGATAAATCGCGCGTCATAGAAGTGCATTCGTCAAGGGTGACCGACACGTGGCATCCACCTTAACAGAACGCCGTTAAGCTATCAGGTCTGGTTTTGGATCCGATAACCCGTTAAAAGCCACGACCAATGGGGATTTTCCATGTGTAAAATCATCATTGGCTGGAGGAAACACGTGTCGGCTCACTGTTGGGCCAGATGTCATCCACTCATTGGACCCAAAGCGCCTATGATACGTCGACATGTGGCACGGCCCAACAGAGGACCATTCCTATGAAAAGGCCGGCCCGTTTGACTTGGTCAAAAGGTGATGGGCCGGCCCACGACAATCCTGTTAACGGCTTGTTCGCATATAGCCCATTTACAGCCCGCTAACACATGGTCCGTTTCTATACCTACTAATAAAGCAAGGTGCGTTTCTCCAAAATCCGTTCACCATCAAAAATATTTTTTTCTAATCGAGGTGGTACTAAAGTTTTGTCCGTTCGTCTTTTAGAAAAGGAAAACACCAGATTACGTACATGAGCCGCTCGAAGTGTGGCATAGGAAAGCCAGCCCAGTTATTTCTGTGTCATGTAGGTGGGAAAACCCTATTTTTCGCCACGAGCGGTAGATACTCACAAATTTGCGCAAGGGGGCCAAGCTGGGCTGGCCCTTTTTTTGTTTTGTGTGATGTTTCTATTTTTCTTTTTCGTTTCTTTCTCTTCTTCTTTGGTCTTTTTTCCTTTCATGTTTTCCTTTTTTCGTAAATTCACAATTTTCAAAAATTTCATAATATGATAAAAAGTTGACTTTCTAAAAAAAGTTCAGAATTATAAAATTTATTCCATTTTGAAAAATGTTCAGAACATTAAATATTTGTTCCCATTCCAAAATAGTCGCAAATTCGCACAGGGCGTCCGAGCTGGGCTGAACCGTTTTGTTTTTTTCTTCTATGTTATGTTTCTATTTTTCCTTTTCCATCTCTGTATATTTTTCTTTCCTATTCTTTTGTCTTTTTTCAAGTTTATTTTTCTTTCTCCCTTTTTTCGTAAATTCAAAATTTTCATAAAAGTTAATAATATCAAAAAATTCTATTGTTTAAAAATGTTCGGGATTTTAAAAATATACTCCCTCCATCTCAAAATAAGTGACTTAAAAATGCCTCAACTTTGTACTAAAATTAGTACAAACTTGGGTCATTTTTGAGTCACTTAATTTGGGACGGAGGGAGTATACCGTTTTGAACATTAAATCTTCGTTCTTATTCAAAAATTGGTTTAGATTTTTAAAACAATGTTCCCTTTTTTCTTTGTTTTTTTCCAAGGTTGTTTGAGTTTTTTTAAATGAATTTAAAAAATGTTCCAAATATGAAAAATATTTTTGTTTTAGTGAAATGTTCGCAAATTCAGAATAATGTCAAGAAATACATTTTCAAAAAATGTTCTGAATGTTCAAAATATGTTTCATTTTTAAAAAATAATCACAAATTCAAAACATGTTCATGTTATTATAAAAGGTTTATGTTTTCAAATAAAATTGTGAATTTTGATCATTTCATATTTTGTTGTGTATTTATGAAAATGTAAAGAATTTCAAAAAATGTTTGGGATTTTCAAAATTATTCATGTTTTCAGGAATGTTCAACAATTTATATATTGTAAACAGTTCAAAAAAATGTTTCAATCTAACCTTGGAGTATGATCTTAAAGGTTTGAGCCGGTCATTGGTTGGTACAACTTGTTTCTTTGAGTGGCTAGCACCACGTAGTCGGGTTTTTGAGGGCATGATTTTGATCCCTCAACTCATCATTTTCTTGACTTTTTTCATGCCTTATTAACACAAGTCGTCTTGGCGCCTACCAGTGTACGTCCCATGCGCTATTTTACGCAACTAGCGTCATATAGTAGCCCCCACGCAGTTGGCCCAAGAAACAAATTACTCCGTCGCATAGGTTGTATTATGCCTCAGCCGCGCTCCCTACTGGGTCGTTCGAGGGAGCAATTTTTTTCTTTGGGCCAATAAAAGAGAATATATTGGTTTGGCTCGAATAAAAAAATTGTGGGCACGCGAGCACTGAAACAATCAAAGAGAATAAACCCTAATAGAGAAGGGGCATTGGTGTCTGGTTATGCGCTAAATATGCTAATGAAATTGGATTTATGCTCTACAAATAGTAACCCATCCGGTTATGCCATCGTAAGAAAGAATACTCGAAGCAACTGTGCCCCGAAGGTCACTGCATAGCTACCAAATGAGGAGGCAGCCACAACCCCTAGACAGAGGCGGACCCCAAGGAAAAAAAGGCACGGGTTAGATGGTTGCCGCCACACCGACTAACGCCACCACTATCAAGATCTCGCGGGACAAACATGACCCACGAGAAGACCACAGCTCCTCTCTCCATTCCATCGCTATGGAGATTATTTTTGGTGGACACATCAAGTATCTCTCCCATTGCTTCTCCAAAGAAACATCTCTCCCGTTGCAACGCACAGGCATATGTGCTAGTACGGCCTATCCGAATTAGGCCCAGTAGCATCATCTGGGCCGTCCAATATAATTCCAGCCTGTTTTAACTTCCGGCCCATGTATGGCCCATGACGTATTTCGGCCCATATGAGTCCCCTTGTAACTCTTGGCCCATTAATGACCCGTGGTGAAACTGGCCCGTAATGAACAGTGTATCGCTTTATACCCATTAGCGGCCCATTATTCCATTGGGTCGTTTCCATCCCGTGTTACCTTTCGGCCTTATGAGGGCCCATTTATTATTGGGATCATTTCCAGCATTCGGTTACTTACGGCCCATTACTGGCCTTTTCTGCTTGTGGCCAAATTCAGCCCGTGGATACAGTCGGCCCGTTTGCGGACAGTTAATCTATTGGGCTATTTTCATAGCATCATCAAATACGGCCTATTAACGACCCGTTATGGTCAGCCCATAAAACGTACGATTTCCACTCTAGCCCGTTTACGACCCCTTATACGGCCCGTACAAGGCCCATAGATGAGATAGCCCGTAGAAGGCCCGTGGATCCTACGGGACATAGAAGGCCCATTGATCCGACGGCCCATAGAAGGCCCATGGACCCGACGGCCCATAGAAGGCCCATTGATCCGACGGCCCATAGAAGGCCCATGGATTCGATGGCCCATAGAAGGCCCATGGATCCGACAACCGATAGAAGGCCCACGGATCCGACGGCCATAGAAGGCCATGGATCGTCCGTCCTGTAGATGGCCCATGGATCGTACGGCCTGTGGAGGGCCATGGTCACTACAACGTTTGGGCAAGTTGGCCCCTGTTTGAACGATATAGCATATTCAAAGAATTATCTTACTCTATACTATCACCTCTAAAAAACATACACTATACAATAAAGAGACTAAGGCATAGAAACGTAGAATAATCCTACACTATACAATAAAGAAATTACAGCCGATTATACCCACTGGGCATTATGGTTCGGCACCAGTTATAATAAAGCATACACAAATAGTAAATTACATACACTGGGCAAATACAACTCATACATCATGGACGCGCATCAACATAACTTACCATTTGAACTATAATCTCTTCAGAAAATAGGAATGGCCGGATTTAGATAGCACAAATTTCAGTCTGCAAAATCTCCAATTCCTTTGTTGTTACCTCAGTGTCTTGTTTCATTTTTTTGACTCCTGCATCTAATACCTGCATGTCCAGTCTCAACTTGTTGATTGTACGTTCAGAATCATGTACACATTGTCTTGCCACCTCTAGTTGATGCTCGAGAACATCAACACATTCCAATTCCGATCCACAATCATTCGGTAAAGGCTATGCTGCACTGCTCGTAGATCTTTTTGTTGATGTCACTTCATCCTGAAATGTTTCTGTAAGTACACATGACTAGGGCAAAAATATAGTTACAACAGTGAAGCGAGCAAGACAGACTATTTTGTACATGGCAAAACAGGACTAACAATAATGTTACACGTCATGAAGCATAAGCAGGTGATATTTTAAAAATTATAAAAAAGGTAGTCTGTGCAGCCTACATACAGAAATATCTCTTAGCTCACCAGAGGAGCATGGTGTTGGGGCCCAATCTAAAACACATACAAGTTACAAATTTAGACAGCATGTTGCGTATAAGTAAGCAAGCAGTTGGCCATTCTGTAGCTCAATTAAAGTCTTAGGGAGCATAATGAACAACAAAGGGTTTCATACAAACATACTACAACAAGCAAAACTATGCAATCATTAGCCTAGTACAAATTAGATTTTGAGCCTCATGCAATAATAGTTGGTTAATAGACTTCAAAGCTTCAGGCACACTTCGACAGAGTAATTAAATTGTAAGGCCTTTAATTGTGTCAACTAATAGTTATACAAGTACCCAACATCAGGCATCATTCTTTGGGCATCTCATTAATTGAGGACAAATAAAGCAATTGAAAAGAGCAAATTAACTATGCCTGAAACAAACAAGGAATTGAACTATTGAGTTGGATACAGTGACTTACCTTAACATGTTGAAGAGGCTCAGCGCAACTCCTACTTCTCTTGCAAGGCTCCTTCCTAACATCTTGTACTTGGAAATCCTCAATCTTATCTTCATTGCACCCCCTCTACAAGGTGACACAAACTAGTTACTCGTCTCCTTGGAAGATAAATATGCATACTTTCCCGTCTGTGAACACAAAAGGATGAGATTATAACAAAACAACAGCACATAATGAAACATGATGCATCTCTTGCACTTGCACACAATGAAATGAGCATTTACTATGTCTGCACTATGAAAAAACTAGGCATACCTTAGAATTGGATCTCCAGGTACTCTTGGAGAGCCTACTTTAGTGTACAGCCAAACCTTTATGTCACCTATGAGTTAGAAAAGGCCCCACTACAGCATCCCTTAGTGTTTAAATCGTTGACAAGCTCTGTTAGAGTGTTAGGTCAAGAACAACAAGTAATCAAAGCAAACAGTCCTAGTATGGCTGGCTGATGCAAACAAACAATTGAACAGATGTGTGAGCAAATCTTACATATCAAGAAAAGAAGCAAAGAAGGAGGCTTAAAGACCATCACTTGACTGACCAGATTTAAGGGGCATTTAAACATCAAGTGCAACGTATGAACTAACATAGACATTGCATATTCCAGATTCTACAATGGAATGAACATGTATTAGGTAATGCCATGTATGATGATGCCTAAATGTACACTATAGCAGGCAGGAGTGATTCATCATTGCACGCACAATTGAATTGCAGGTTAAGGGCCAGTTCTATTCCTCCTTTTCAGGGCTTATTGCCAAAATAAGCCATAAAAGATGTAAAGAAGTCATTTTGAGTTATGGTCTTGGGCTTAACTAATTTCGCTTTGGAGGGGGGTGCTTCAGGTAGAACCTCACTAAAAATTGAAGGGAAGGGGAATAGTGAAATGACTCTGTTGTCTGCCTATATTACACTCAAAATGCAACTGGTGACGACCGCGTCACACCTCACCCTCAAGTAAAAACAAACACGCAAGCGTTCATTGCCCTGCCCACTTGCATCTCCTCTCCCCTTTCCCTCTACCTCGATCCCCTACCTGCAGAACTAGGGTTCCTCCAGCAAGCCGTCGCCACTGATCCCATCTGGCCTGGTCCTCGACGATGCTCTGTCCAGCTAGGCTACATGGCCGGCGGGTAGGGGAAAATCTCCCTGGATGCTCCTCCCTCTGGCGCCGCCCCTCATTCTCATGGTCTCCAGCAGCTGCTCCACTGTGGTTCGTCCAACGCACTACTCCGGCAGGCACTACACAACTATGGCTGATGCCACACTGCGGGCAGAAGGCACCTTATTCCCCCTCCCCCCCTCCCAGGCCGTGGCCTTGAGGTGCTATTTAAGGATGAGCTGATCCAACAAGGTGAGGATATCCTTTGATTTTTTGCCAAATTTTCATTCTGATCCACTATACGATGAATTGCTATGAGCTGCTTCTGCTGCTGCTATATGATGCATTGCTATGAGATGCTCCTGCTGCTGGTATATGATGAATTGCTATGAGCTGCTGCTGCTATATGATGAATTGCTATGAGTTGCTGCTTCTATATGATGAATTGCTATGAGCTGCTACTGCTGCTATATGATGAATTGCTATGAGCTGCTGCTACTGCTATATGATGAGTTGCTATAAGACGCTCGTGCTGCTGCTGTATGATGAATTGCTATGAGCTGCTCCTGCTGATGCTATATGATGAATTGCTATGAGCTCCTCCTCCTACTTCTATATGATGAATTGCTATGAGCTGCTCCTACTGCTGCTATATGATGAATTTCTATGAGCTGCTGCTGGTATATGATGAATTGCACATTGCTGCTGTTGTATGATGAGTTGCTATGAGCTGCTGCTGCTGCTATATGATGCTTTCAGGTGGTGCTGCTATATGATAATAATCAGCCACTTGGAACATCGAATTTCAATTAATAGTTGTTCTACATTTAAATGTGGGTCATGCATTTTTCGTTTAAATTAGGCAATGGGATCTCTATGGAAAACATTGACCAAAGTAGATTGTGCCAAGTAGATGATATCTTTGCATTCGCATTTTGAGCAAATAGTGATGGTCTGTTTTCCTATCATATTAATTACTGCACTGGGTTCAATTTGTGATGTTTGCAAGTCAAATTAATTTTCATATGGGCAGAAAAATGAAAAAATATAATGCAATCTAGACTTTTCACTGATCATACCAAAGATAAGCTGAAAACACAATGAAAAGAACTAGTTGGCTTATTACATGGAGCTTGTATTCACATGTGCTTATTTTCTTAGGATAACTCGTAATAACTGTCACTAAGAAACTTGGCCAATAGAACTGACATACAAATAACATGTCACGATGATTGCAATGGAGGAGTGATGTACCATAGCACACTGTATAGGCTCACCGCTGGCTCTCCTTTTTTGCGATGTTCCATGAAATTGCCACATACATCTTCTACTTTTTCATTGTGTAACCCTATCTGCAAGTTGACACGGCTAATTTCAGACATCTCTACATGATAATACATTGCATATCCCTTGCGCATATTTAAACCACCAATTAATGATTGTGTGCATAGCATAAACTAGCCATGACTCTGTGTGCTGGACTAGCAGGCACTCTAAGGGAGCCTAATGTAGTGTACTGGAATTCCTACATGACACCTACGATTTTGTGTAATGTACTTCCTCTGTTCCTAAATATATGTCTATGTAGAGATTCCAGTATGGACCACATACAGATGTATATAGATGCATTTCCGAGTGTAGATTCACTCATTTTGATCCATATGTAGCCTATAGTGGAATCTCTAGAAAGACTTATATTTAGGAACGGAGATACGAGGTAGTATCATGTATGACATCTACATATCTAATTTAGCAGCTAGTAGTAGAAATCATTGTCTACACAAAGGGATTACTGGTCGAAAATCCTAGCAAAGCACGCTGGCAGGCACAGAACAATACAAGAGAGAGAGACACGCTTACAAGATCATAGCAATGCCTCGGTCCAGGATCTTGGTTGGCCAAGCTGTTAGATCCAGAAGAAACATCGTCCTTGTAGTTTTTGCCAGCTACATAACAGGTGACAGCGACTTGTTAGTATATTTGAAGTACATCGGGCAGGTGATGCTCGACGGGTTTAAAGGTGACAAGTACCTAGGCCGTGGCGGGTGCTTGGCATCTTGCCAGATGGTGGGAATCAGGTTAGAAACGTCAAGGGTGATGACGCTGCGCTGGCTGTCAGGGTCCGGTAAGGAGATCTAGAACCATCGAGTAGGGTGTTTTTGGAGCGGCTTCGGTAGGGTGGACTACGGTGTGGGCGAAGCGGATCTGTCGCGGTGGATGAGGGCGTAGGTGAAGCTGCTCAGGTGGTTGGGTTAAGGATGGTGTCAACGATGCGGATCGGCGGCCGTGGACGGGGCGTCAGAAGCTGCTCTGGTAGGTTGGGTGAGGGTGCGAGGAAGTGGATCTGAGGCTGTGGACTTGTGAGTTGGCAAAGAGGCCCCGGTTGGGTTGAAAATGGTATAGGCAAAGCTACTCCGGTGGGGTTGACGATGGTGTTGGCGAAGCGGCTCCGGTAGGGTTGAGGAAGGTGTCGGCGAAGAGGATCAGAGGCCGTCGACCGGGTGTTCGTGGGGCGGCTCCGGGTGTGTGTGTGGACGAAGCGTCTCCGGTGGGGAGTACAAATGAGCCGCTGCAGATGTGCTGCGGTTGACGAGAGTACCGGCGAAGCAGATCCGGCGTCATGGACAAGGCCGGCACTAAATGGGGTATGGTACAGTGGTGGATGAGCAGTCTACTTGTTTCTAGGGAAGGTGGGAGGGGTAGATGCGGCCGTAGAAGCAGATCCGGCAAGGTGGATGCTGCTGGCAGTGAATGGGCTCTGGTACGCCGGTGGATGAGCAGTCTAGGGTTTCAAGAGGGGAGGGGAGAAAGGCCGATGAAGTACGGACAACGTGATGTGAGATGCTCTGGTGCTGTGGAGTTAGTCGTTTTTGCGGGAGGGGGAGAGGAAATGGGGGTGCCGTGTAGTGGGGGGAACCAGAAGTTACTAAAGCAGCCCCGACCTATTATGTAGATGAGGGCGGCATTGTAACTGTTGGTCTTCGTGCACCAAGGACAAAAGGGGAATTTCGCATGCTAAAGACTAAGGTGGCAGAAATTTTAGGAGGCGGGAGATTTTGACGCTCGTGGGATCGTTCGTATCCAGTTTCAACTAATTTTGGACCATGCTAGCGGGAAGGTCATGCGAGACTGTGTACACGGGGCACGCGTCAGCAGTTAATAACTGGTGTGAAGTCCACCCTAGAAAAAAGATAATAACTCGGGATGATGCGCCGATAACTTAGACGTTCACACGGGCGCGGCCAATCGTACGGGTGTAGTGGCGCATTCACAAAAAAGGGATCAAATGCTCAACCTATGTATTTCTCGTGTAAATAGATAATTTAGTGCAATTGGTTATTTACTTTAAACATAATGCATTGACGTGTTAGTGTAGAGGCGCACAAAAAGAAATGGATATTGTAGTACGCTACTTAAAAGTATTACCTCATATGATTACATAGCCTCCATTTCATAAATTGCGTACCCGTTGAATTCATATATGAATATTACATATATTACTTCATAATAGAACCTTAAATCATCCAAGACTAATGATTTTGAATGCAAGAGTAACAATGGTGCATGTACATGATAGCTACATTGGTTGTTTGAAGAAACATCCCTATAACTTTGGCATGCACAACTGAAAAGGTTTATTTAAATAGAAAAAAATGTGAAATGTGAGTGTCCAATCTTTATAGCGTTTAATCGATATTGTACCTTTGGCCACGATATGAGGTAGATATTGATTTATGTTCAGGCGATGCACGTCCACGATCGCTAGATAGTGATACGTGAATGAATTGTGCAATCTCTCTCACACGCATACATATCTCGTTTCCCTGTGGGCATCGGAATCACACACGCGCACTTCGTGTATTTCTCTCCCTCCGTCAAGGTTAGAATTCGTCTTTCTACCCCGTCCTACATGTCACTCACACAGAAACACACACGCTCTCTCTGTCGAACACGCCCACGCCTTTAATTCCGCCCACCCACAGCCACTAATGTCTCAAAGTATAATAATGTCTCTCACACATATGCCTAAGGTTAAATCAAGTTCCGGAACCATATGAATACATACAATGGGATTCTAGCAGAGCACCTTTTGTTTTGAGATTTCGCTCTCTCTCTCTCTCCCTCTCTCTCTCTCTCACACACACACACACGCGCGCGCACACACACACATTTTTTCTCGCTTCATTTTTCCGGCACTTGCATGCACACAATTTTGTTTATCTTCGTGATGCTTTAAGTATGCCTCGCACAAATGCTATCTACCTATCCCTTAATATAGCTAGATATGTGTCACACAAACTCCTTCACCCTACTAGCTAGATGCCCATGCATTGCACCGAACATCGAGATGCATTTGTATGAGTAGTTTATCTTGTGGGAGAAAAGGATAAATGAGGGAATGCCTTATTTGCAAATGCGGAGAGGGGTGTGGGTATCTTTTTGCAAAATTGCCATAGTTTCCTTCCTATCCGTCGGATATAAATCGGATGGCCTATATTGCAGGATGGCAGGAACACCATCATCACCAACTTTTTTTTATAAGAGTAGGGATATGTAAGTGTCACTGTCCCCCCCCCCCCGACACCCACACCCACACCCACACAAGCACACACACACACACTTCCCAACACCGAAGGAGTAGGGTGACACCTCGATCTTGGTACTAATCTATCGACTGGCTTCTCTCTCAAACACAAACACATGCACACACACTACCCGACGCCGAAGGAGTAGGGCGTCACCTCGATCTTGATAGTAATATATCTACTCCTCTTTCAAACACACACACACACTCGCTAGTTGTGCCTCTGTGCCTACCGCGCACACTTTCGATATGTCTTTCTCTCCCTCCCGCTCCCCCCACCCCAACAATGACAGCAGAAGGGTGACAACTCAATCTGATTGTAATCTGTCAATTGGTTTCTCTCTCGAACATTGTGTCTCTATGCCTCGCTCAGTAGCCCCCTCGATATGTAGACTTCTTGCGCACGCACAGCTGTAGTGACGATGACGCTAAACCCAGTGTGCCTTGTTTTTACCGGCCTCATGTGATAGTTTTCACCCTGTTTTCTGTTAATTAACAAGGCAACCTTTTCTTTGTTACTACTAGGGAATCTGAAATCATTCGGGGTAGACATAAAATATATCACTTCAACCCAATTATCGCAGTAACTATTTTAAAAGAAACTAGCTAGATGCCCGTGCATTGCATGGAACATCAAGATGCATTTGTATGAGTAGTTTATCTTGTGAGAGATGAGGATGAACGAGGGAAGGCCGTATTTGCGAACGTGGAGAGGGGTGTGGGTATATTTTTGCAAAATTGCCATAGTTTTTCTTCCTATCCGTTAGATATAAATCCGACGGCCTATATTGCAGGATGGCACACACACCATCATCACCAACTCTGTTTTCTACTCCCTCCATTCCTAAATATTTATCTTTTTAGAGATTTCAACAAGTGACTACATATGGAGCAAAATGAGTGAATCTACACTCTAAAATATGTCTACATACACATCCGTATGTGGTAGTCCATTTGAAATCTGAAAAATACAAATATTTAGGAACGGATGGAGTATAAGAGTAGACATGGAGATATATCTCCAGCATGGTCTACAACAAAAATGTCCTAGACTGGTTAGCGCGGGATGCTCGCAATGCGATGACATGAGTTCGAATTCTGTCTTTAACTTTAGATTTTTATATTATACATTACTTATTTAATATATACTTCTTTCGATACTGTACTGACAGTGGAACCCACAGAGTACTTAGAATACAAGATTAAGGATGGACTTCTTTCTTTTTAACTTTCTCTATGAAGTTGTAGCCACCCTGCAAGTCACGTGTACACTGTACATGCAATTAACTTTTTATAGAGAGACAATCATACACGCAATTAACTCAAATGGATTGGATGTCACTCTATTATTTCCAGCATAAGATCATCCCCAACAGCAGCCGGCAAATTTCCTCCCGCTTCATTCCGCGGAGGACGACATCAAACGCTAGCGACATACATTTTCACAACTCTAACCAACCAGGTGAAATTTGTGTAAACACGGACTGATTTCATATAAGCATGAAGGATTTCATATAAAAAAGCCGGATCTTCATATAAACATGATGGATTTCATTACATTTACATGAGCTAAGTGGTGCCAATCCGGCTCTCTTGGTATAATTAATACTCCCTCCGTCCGGAAATACTTGTCCTAGAAATGGATGTATCTAGACTTTTTTTTGTTATAGATACATACAATTTATCCATTCTTAGAACAAAAATTTCCCGCTAGGAGAGGGAGTACATAATCTAAATGGCCACTCACGGATCCCTTTGTCTTCCTCATGTCCGGCAGACACTTTGCGGGGTCAACGAAGGTCCTCGAAAGAGACGAAGAAGCAAAGAAACCACCTGAATGTGCAGTTTTCGCCTCGGCGGTGGCCTTCATGGGACCCAAGTGGTGGTGGCCTCCCGTGTTCTACTTCTCCTCAATGATGGCGGCGGATATGGAGAAGCTGGCCACCGACTCATCTCTCTCCACGCACCCGGCTTCTGTCTCTGCCTGCATGGCGCTGCTGCAGGCACGGAAGGCGCGCCCATAGACACGGGAGGCGCGGCCCCGCAGACACTGGTGGCGTGGTATGACGCATCAGCGATGCCCATACCGGTGTGCTCACCGCCGTGCCGGCGTGGAGCAACTCGCCCCTCCTCATCAAGCTGAATTGGAGCAGCGAGTTGTTGAACCACGCACCTGCTTGGGGAGGCAACTGGCTCTGTCGGGCCAAGCGAGGTTGGTGCAGAAACCGAGCGGCCTCGCCTGTATCCGGAGGGCTCGGCGGGCCACCCAGCCGGGTAATATGCTGGAGAACGGCTCCTCAGAAGCCATTGGAAGCATGGAGAAAATGGTGAAGGAGGAGATGGGGGAGCGGCGGAGGGGTGCGAATCTTGCCCGCTGTCTGTCTGGCCTCGTGTAAATAGAGGGTAGACGGTAAGAGCTTGGCCGGCGTCTAGTCTCGTTTAAACTGAGGGCGGACGGGAAGAGCTCGGCCGGTGTTGCATTTAATTCCGGCCCGCTCATGAACGGACGTGTGGCCGGAGTAGGTTTCTTAGTTTGCATGCAGGTTTAACGGAGGGGTTTGATGAAGGTGAGGAGGCGTGTTCAGCCGGGCGTGCAGCGGGTGGCGCAGTACTATTCGATTTGATAGCGGGCGGCGCAGTTCCCGATATGGCTTTAATGTAGACGAGGGAGGGAGTAGCGATTCTGAAATGTTGAACGACCAATGCATCCTCCTTGAATTAATGCATGAGGGAAGTAATGGGAGGAGGATCGGGAAAAGAGGCTGCATGATGTGAATGCAACGCAGTTTGCCCTCATATAAAGGCGCCCCTCCATTCTAATGCATCTACCACATCGTACGCACCTAAGCATTTGCCTAAGCACCTACACTAAGTGCAAAAGAGCTCACTCCAGACCCATGGCGGTGATGCGCGCAAGCGGCCAGCGGCTGTGCCAGATGGTCCACGACGTCGGCCTGCGGCATGGCGCCGAGGATCGTCTCCAGACGGTGTTGGAGACTGGCTGGTGGATGGCCGCCGTCGACGCCAACTATGACTCTCAGTTGGACCAGATGATCGTTCCACCACCAACAAGTTCACCGTCCTCAAGAAGCTCGCGAACAACATCGCCGCACTCCTCCAGCCCGCGCGCCCGGCTCCTCATTGCCTGCCACCCTAATCGGCCTCCATGGCCGGAACCTCTTTCAAGCACTGGTGGCCCTGCGACTACCCGTCGACGCCTCGAAGAATGTCCACCTGGAGGTCACGCTTGCCACGAGGCGCCTCGCCCTGGAAGAATTTGTCGACCTACACATCCACGTGTACGAGCAAATCGTGTACATAGGTATCTACAAGGCCAGTGAGGACGCTACGATGTTGGCCTTCCTCAACCGGCTGGAAGCCTTGGATACCTATGCTGAGAAGCACCTCGACCTCTCCACAAAATCCGCCGCTCCTTAGCCGCCGGTCGGTGGCCCGGCGCACTAAGTTGAGGAGGAGGTCGTACATTGATGGATGCATCTTTCTTCTTGCCTTCTATAACCACCACTGCGATCACATCATCATGTGCGATCCCTTTGCTTATTGTGTTGTTGCATTATCGTTCCAGTCAATACCGACATGTGCGATCCCTTTGCTTAGTTACATGCATCAATGTAACTAGTACTCCATCCGTCAATTTATAAGTCATGCTTACCTTTTCCATCAACTTCGTGCCACGTGCGGGCATCTTGCTAGAAACACTAAAACATGTCGGACCGCGTGTGACCAAACCGACGATGCGCCAACCTAGCTACTACATACCCTGCTTATCTGGCGGAAATAGCCCCGCCCTAGCGTTTCCTATCGTTATTTCTATCTATCGATCGTGCCAAGGAGCAGAACCAAAATGTTACAATTTATACATGTTTCTCTACTCCTACTCCTATAAAAGACTCAGTTGGTGATGGTGGTGTGTCTGCCATCCTTGTTTCTGACCATTAGATCTGCATCTAACGGCTATGAGGTAAGTTGTGGCATTTTTGCAACAATAGCCCACTTCTCTGCTCCAATTTGCAGAAAACCCCTTATCTTGAAAGCAACCACATCCCTCCCTCACCTCATCAAAACAGCCTGAGAAATATATTTTGAGTGAAAAGTACTCCCTGCGTTCCTAAATATTTGTCTTTCTAGAGATTTCAATAAGTGACTACATACGGAGCAAAATGAGTGAATCTACACTTCAAAATATGTCTATATAATCCGTATGTGATAGTCCATTTGAAATCTCCAAAAAGACAAATATTTAGGAATGGAGGGAATAATATATTAGGAGTATATCAAAACAAGAGTGATTTTTTTCAAGTTTGTGAACAAGTACTACTATTCTACTACTTTGGATCCGTTGCAACGCACGGGCACATTGCTAGTAAAAGGATAAGGGCCTGCCGCTTTCGCGTCGCACTCCCCCCCCACACGCCCGGGAATCAAGAGTACTCCACGGCCCGTCCGGCACGACACATAGCTTAGGGAAGGCGTGTTGCCTAGCATTTTCACTTTCATGTGGGACCGATGTTGAGCAAACCGACTACTGGCAAACCACACCCCACCCGCCACCGGGTTGGAAAAAACGAGGGGAAGGTCTAGCTGTAGCACGGAAGCCAAGAAATTTGGTGTCAGATGGGGCTCGTTGATAGAGTAGGAGCATTCCGTACTACTCTACTCCTACTAGTACCAAGTTTGTACGATACAACGAGTACTACCACCATACAACTAGTAGGTATGTGCACGACACAACATCGTAGGAACAAAAAAGGGAAGATCTTGTTTTGGGTGATTTATCTTTTTCCAGTCAATGTAGTATGAATAATATGATGTGGGGGACACCCATGAAGCTTATGTGGCTTGGTTGCATGGCTACGATGTCTGGACCCTGACTCAATGGCACACTGATCTAGCATGTAACACCTCATATCACTTTGCGGCCTCACGCACGGTACTCCCACGGGTGTCGCCTTACCTTGCCCGGGACCATTTGCGCCTTTTGGCTCATGTATATGATAGTGTCGCTAGCATCCATATGACAAGGAGCCCGGGCTGACATGGCTAGTCGTGAACCCAAAGTGGCACTAACTTACAAGGACATGCATACATGACCCAGCAACGAACGTGTCGGTCATCAGCGAGTGAATCCGGGCTGTAGCAACTAGGCTAGCAGGACTCCGGTAAACCGGGCTGTAGCAGGCTAACAGGACTCCGGAATACACCGCGTGACATTTCCCTGAAGGGACAGATACAGGAACGAAGAAGGACACATGCCGGCCAGCCTATGTGTTCCGGAGCAGTAGCAAGCTACCATGGCTCAGTGGAAGCACTAGGAGACATTTCCCGGTAAGAGAGGCTACCAAGGATAAACAACTAGGTTGTCAGATCCCACACATACCAAGCATTTCAATAACATACACACAATATGCTCGATATGTGTAAATACAACATGGCATCACAACATGACTCTAGGACTCAAGTATTTTATTCAATAGGCTCTGAGGAGCGAGATATTACAAACATGGGTCTCATGACCCAACATTCAGAGCATACAAATCAAAGCACAAGCAGAAGCTTAACATGTCTAAGTGCAGACAACTATAAATGAAAAAGGCTGAGAAGCCTGACTATCTACTAGATACTGCCGAGGGCACAAGATCGTAGCTGAGGTCACAAGCTAAACGTCGAAGTCCACGCGGAACTACTAATGAGACTGAAGTCTCTCTGCAAAAACATAAAATAGGCAAACGTGAGTACAAATGTACCCAGCAAGACTTACATCAGAGCTATCTACATATGCATCATTATCAACAAAGGGGGTGGTGGAGTTTAACTGCAGCAAACCAGCTTTGACTCAGTGGCTATCCTGAACTACGACTGCAATGTAACTCTTTGAGGTGGCGCACACGAGTCCACATATTCACCAACCAATACACCACTATGGATCCGCTCCTGTCTTCCTACGAGAACGCCATACATAGCACTCACGCTTATCTTGCGCATTTTAGAGTATCCACTTTCACTTGTCTATGAACTGTACAGGCAACCCAGAAGTCCTTTACCGCGGACACGGCTATTCGAATAGATAATGTTAACCCTGCAGGGGTGTACTTCTTCACACACGCTCTCGCCACTTACCACCATGTACACGTCGTGTATCTCGGCAACCATCAAGCGGAAGCCTGGCGCGGGAGTCGGCCACGACCTGACTAACCACACAAGTCTCTCGTCCAGGTTTATCGCCTATTCGGGCTCCATCCGCAAGGAGATCCGGCCGGGGTGTCGCTCACGGCCCCAAACGATGTGAGCAGGGTTCGCAAACCCACCTCGACGGGTGGATCTACGCTTGGTACACCGTGCCACGGTGTCGGAGTAATGGGCCATGGGTAGTCTAACCCGAGTCCCAGGATCTTTCAAGACATCGGGGCAGGCCGCGCCCCTCAAGCCGAGTCCTAGACGGCGACTCCAAGACAAGCCGAGTCCCAGACGGCGACTCCAAGACAAGCCGAGTCCTAGACGGCGACTCCAAGACAAGCCAACTCCAAGCTGGCGACCTCCACAGAGGCCGACTATGGAGAGTCGGCTCATGACTCCTCCCGAAGCCCGTGGCAGGGTACGGTCGCGGCATGGCCGTTCCTCCCTGCCTACGAGGGACCGGCATGGCTACAGTGAGCCGTATCACCGGAAGATCTCCGGCGAGGCGCGGCACTGTTGCCATGCCTGCCCTGACCTCAGTCGTAGTACGCAACGCACTGTGCCCACGACGCCGGCCTGTGCGGCCCGAAGACCGCAGGGCCGCCTGTCAGTGGGTGGACCGAAGGCGGCCTGAGTACCCCGAAGACGGACCTGTGGGAGTCAGCCCCCAGGAGTCGGCCGACTCCTCTCCAGGGCCCCACAGGCCATTAACCAGATTGGATGGGGAATGGCGACAGTGATCGCCCGATAGACGGCAGCATTGTTGCCACGACCCAATGACCCAGCCTGCGTCATCAGGAGTGCCGCACAGTGTCAAGCCTGTCCGCGGGACCCACCTGTCAGCGGGCCCTAGAAGCCGGCGGGAAGGACGGCGGTATGAGAGACAGACGGCTGGGACCCGCGCCAGCCGGATTACCATTGTACCCCCGGGGGGTAGGCCTATATAAACCCCCCGGGGCACCCATGCAAAGGATTCGGACCTTGATGGAGATAGACCAGATAGCGTAGGAAGGAGAGAGCTAGCCTCACCCTCTCCTGCCTCCCGATACAGCTCCAGGAGCACCATTGTAGCCACTTGCTTTAGTGATCATGCGGAGACCCCGCAGAGCAGCAGTAGGGGTGTTACCTCCTCGGAGAGCCCTGAAGCTGGGTAAGATTCGCCGGCGTGCATGTCTTCGCCTATCCCATTTCCAGGCACCGGCGTTGTTCTACTCGCCCCCACCATGATAAGCCATCCTTTGGCATATGTCGCACCCAACCCCCGATATTTGGCGCCCACCATGGGGCGAGGTGCACCGTCGTCCGGAGATCTGTTCTGGACGGGAACCCTCTTCCTTCCTGGCGAGCGCAGCCAGCCAGGCTCGCCAGATGGCGTCTGCATCGACGCGCTGCGCGGCGCTGAGGCCGCCTGCGCAGCGAGCAGCCTCGCCGAACTTGTCGGCGAGGTGTGCCTCTCCAACGAGCCTGCATCTGACGCAGGCACGGGTGGCCACGAGAGTCTCCTCGCAGGACTCCTCGACCAACTCCACGTCACCGGCGAGCCTGCCGTGGACTTGGAGTCCGTAGGCTCCAGCGACCCGATGCTCGTCGACTCCGACGCCGTGTCGCTTGACACTTTCCCCACCAATGTGGTGGTCTACGACGAGCCGCTTCCGTACGAGGAGAGCGGCGGAAGCGCCGTCACGGAGGTGCTCGTCATCAGTGATGACGAGCACTCCGGTGAAGAAGCTCAGGACCCGCTTGCTGCGGCCCTGCAAGACCTGACGGCGCCCATTCCAGAGGACGCAGACGCCAAGACGCTGGAGGCACGCCGCCTTCAGATCATTGAAGGCGGAAAGAAGCTGGCGAGCATGAGGTGCCTGTCAGAAGCATACCAACGCGAGATGGATCGCGCTGTGGGCGGCTCGCCGGTTCCAGCTGGGCCGAGCCGTCTAGGCGCGGTCCGGCAGCATGGCGCGGCCATCGCCGACTTGTTCGGGGCAAAACGCCCCGTATACGCCACCCCTGCGGAGAACATCCGCGCTGCCCAAGCGGCGACTGACGAGCTGAAGAACTTCGAAGGCGAAGAGCGCCGTTTGATGACGGAGCGAGTCCAGCAGCTCCTCGATGCAGTTGCTGCGCAGAACGCGGTCGGCGGCCGTGCGGATGCGCTGCAGCAACCGAACGACGACTTGCCTCCCCGCCGAGATCAAGGCGCGACTTCTCGGACGCCGAATGGCGGAGTCCGTGGAAGGAAATAAAAGGAGCCGGCCGCCAGTCACAGTCGGACTCGCCTCACCATTGAGCGCGACCAAGACGGCCGGCCGAGAGCAGTGGAGCGGCGGGACGACTACCTGCCTCCCCCACCCAGAAGAGAGCGGCGAGTTTCCCCGCCGCCTGTTGAGAATCCGACTCTCGGAGGCCGCCTCGGCCGTCGAGAAGGAGTCGGAGAGAACGACGCCCGCCATCGAATCGACCGACTCCACTGATCCCTGGCGCTGGAAGAAGAAGACGAGCTTGGTCCGCCTTGCTTCAGGCCCCGCATCCGAGACGAGCCCTTCCCCAAAGGGTTCACACTCCCCCGAGACATGCCCAAGTACACTGGCTCCATGAAGCCGGAGGACTGGCTGATAGACTACTCCACAACCGTCAGCATAGCGAACGGCAACAAGCGGGTTCCCGTGGAGTACGTTCCCCTCATGCTCCAGGGCACGGCCCGGACATGGTTGAACAGTCTGAAGCCCCGTAGCATCAACAGCTGGGTCGACTTCATCGAAGCCTTCATCCGCAACTTCACGAGCACGTACAAGCGACCTCCCAAGCCGCGCCAGCTTTCCTTGTGCGTGCAAGGCCCTGATGAATCAACACGCGACTACCTCACGGGCTAGGGCGAGCTTCGGAATTCCTGCGAGGGCGTGCACGAGGTGCAGGCTATCGAGTACTTCACTGCCGGGTGCCGAGAAGGCACCCTCCTCAAGCACAGGCTCCTCTGCGACGAGCCAGAGACCCTCGACGAACTGCTAGTCATAGCAGACAAGTACGCCACGGCCGACTCATCCATGAAGACAGAGATTCAAGTAAATGCGGCTGGCAAGGTGGCTCCTCAGGCCCCCAGAACCCCGGCTGGAGACACCAGTCGGCGCCAACAACAGAACGACAACAAGCGCAAGGCCCAACAGTCGACTTCCAACTGTCGGCAGGTCGCGACGATTGAAGATCAACAGCCGGAGGGGCAGCCTCCGGCCAAAAGGCAGAAAGGCGGCAAATCCAATTGGTTGCCGGCCTTTTCCTATGAACAGACTCTGGATGGTCCGTGCAAGTTCCACAGTGGCGCGAAGCCTTCGAACCATACCACCCGGAAGTGCCACTGGCTCACCAGAATCGCCAAGGGAGACGGCCTCGTACCTCCGCCGCCTGCTGGGCCGCCGCCTCCGCCGCGGCCCCAGCAGCCGGCTGTTCGGCCAGTCGGCGCAGTGCAAGACGAGTTCCTAGATGAGCACGGAGCCTATGTGGTGTTCACCAGTGTAGCAGATGACCGGCGCAGCAAGCGCCAACAGCAGCAAGAAGTGAATGCAGTCGCGTCAAGCACTCCAGAGTTCATGCATTGGTCCGAGAGGCCTATCAGTTGGAGTATAGCGGATCACCCAGAGGTGATGCCGAGTCCGGGTTCCTATGCCCTGGTCCTAGGTGCCACCTTGGCCACTGATAGGCGGGCCGCCCGCTTTTCAAGAGTACTGATAGACGGAGGCAGTAGCATCAACATCTTGTACAAAGATACCATGGAGAAGCTAGGAATCAAGCGAAGACAGCTGCAGAGCAGCCGGACTGTGTTCCATGGTATTGTACCCGGCCTTTCTTGTTCGCCAATCGGCAAGATCCTGATAGACGTCCTCTTCGGAGACAAAGATCATTTCCGCCGAGAGCCAGTCTGGTTTGAAGTAGTGGACCTGGAAAGCCCATACCACGCGCTGCTTGGCCGACCTGCCTTGGCCAAGTTTATGGCGGTTCCCCACTACGCCTACCTCAAGATGAAGATGCCGAGTTCCAAGGGAATTCTGACCATAGCCGGCGACTACAGGAAGTCGTCCTCCTGTGCGGCCGAGAGCAGCCGGCTAGCCGAGTCCCTGGTGATCGCGGCTGAGAAGCGGCTCCTTGACCGAGTCGTGGCGATGGCCGGAAAGCAGCCAGAGATGTCGCCCGACCCCAAGGAGTCGGAAGCTGAGGGCTCGTTTAAGCCGGCCAAAGAGACCAAGAAGATACCCTTGGACCCGGAGCACCCAGAGAAGTACGATGTCATAGGTGCAAACCTTGACAGCAAATAGGAAGGCGAGCTCGTCGATTTCCTCTGTGAGAATCGAGACATCTTTGCATGGTCCCCCAAAGACATGCCAGGTGTACCGACGGAATTCGCCGAGCACAAGCTACATGTCAGGCCAGATGTGAAACCAGTCAGGCAGCCCTTGCGCCGCCTATCAGAAGAGAAGAGAAGAATTGTTGGAGAGGAGATAGCCCGACTTCTTGCAGTTGGCTTCATTATGGAGGTGTTTTTTCCAGAGTGGCTGGCAAACCCGGTTTTGGTACTTAAGAAAACCAAGCAGTGGCGGATGTGTATTGACTACACAAGCCTCAACAAAGCCTGCCCAAAGGATCCATTTGCCCTACCAAGAAACGATCAGGTGATAGACTCCACAGCCGGATGCCAGCTGCTGAGTCTTTTAGATGCATATTCAGGATATCACCAGATCAAGCTAAACCCGGCAGATAGACTGAAGACCACCTTCATCACACCATTCGGAGCCTTTTGCTACCCGACAATGATGTTTGGCTTGAGGAATGCTGGCGCCACCTTTCAGCGTTGCATGCAGAAGTGCCTCCTCAAGCAACTCGGCAGGAACGCCCACGTCTACGTGGATGATGTGGTGGTGAAGACGGAGAGGCGTGGGACGCAGCTAGAAGACCTCAAGGAGACCTTTGAGAACCTGCGCCGATTCCAGATCAAGCTCAACCTTGAGAAGTGCGTTTTCGGAGTACCAGCCGGCCAACTCCTTGGCTTCTTGGTCTCCGAACGCGGCATAGAATGCAACCCCGTGAAGTTCAAGGCCATCGAGAGGATGGAGGTACCCAGCCGAGTGTTAGACGTGCAGAAGTTCACCGGCTGCTTGGCATCCATGAGCCGATTCATTAGTCAGCTGGGCGAGAAAGCTCTGCCTTTGTATCAATTGATGAAGATGACCACCTTTTTCGAGTGGAACCACAAGGCGGATGAAGCATTTCTCCAGCTGAAGAAGATGTTGACTACTCCCCCTGTGTTGGCGGCTCCGACTCCCAAAGAGCCCATGCTCCTATACATTGTCGCCACCAGCCGAGTAGTCAGCACAGTCATTGTAGTCGAGCGCAAGGAGGAAGGCAAGGCGCTCCCAGTCCAGAGACCGGTGTATTATTTGAGCGAGGTACTGTCGACCTCCAAGTAGAACTACCCTCACTATCAGAAGATGTGCTACGGTGTGCATTTCGCCGCCAAGAAGCTGAAGCCTTACATTCAAGAGCATCCAATCACCGTGGTATGCACGGCTCCACTGGACGAGATCATTGGAAGCCGAGACGCCTCCGGCCAAGTGGCCAAATGGGCCATAGATCTGGCTCCTTACACCATCTACTACTAGCCCCACACCGCCATCAAGTCGCAAGCACTGGCCGACTTCCTCGTCGACTGGGCCGAGACCCAGTACCTGCCGCCAACGCCCGACTCCACCCATTGGCGAATGCATTTCGACGGCTCCAAGATGCGCATCGGCTTGGGAGCCGGTGTCATCCTCACCTCCCCTAAAGGCGACAAGCTCAAGTATGTGCTGCAGATCCACTTCGCCGCCTCCAACAACGTCGCCGAATATGAGGCGCTCATTCATGGGCTCCGGCTTGCGAAAGAACTCGGCATTTGCCGGATCCTGTGCTATGGCGACTCCGATTTGGTGGTTCAGCAATCATCCGGCGACTGGGATGCATAAGACGCAAACATGGCGAGCTACCGCTTCTTGGTGCAGCAACTCAGCGGATACTTCGAGGGGTGCGAGTTCCTTCACGTGCCCAGAAATGACAATGAACAAGCAGACGCCTTGGCACGAGTCGGCTCCACCCGCCAAGCAATACCTTCCGGCATCGCTCTTTAGCGCCTCCTCAAGCCGTCTATCAAGCCTTCACCAGAGTCAGACTCCATCTTTGTGCCGGCTCCTCCAGAAGAAGTCGGATCCAACTCCAGAGCCCCAGCAGACGGCCCCAAGAAAACCACAGTCAAAGCCGGTCCGGGGACTTCAGAGCCCGGCCCGGGGACTGCGCCAGTCGGCCCGGGGACTTCAGAGCCTGGCTCGGGGACTGCGCCAGTCAGCCCAGGGACTCCGCTAATCCAGCAAGCGGCCACAGACTCCAGCCCGCCGCCTCCCAGCCCAGCCACCCTTGTCCAAGTCGTTGTAGTAGCAGTTGAAGAAATAGCAGCACCCTCATGGGCACAGCCCATCCTCAAGTTTCTAGTAAACAGAGAGCTGCCGACGGATGAGATCCTGGCTTGGCAAGTACAACGCCGAGCGGCCGCTTACACCATAGTCAACAGAGAGCTGGTCAGGCACAGTGTCAGTGGTGTCTACCAGCGCTGTGTAGAGCCAGAACAAGGCCAAGCAATTCTGAGAGACATTCATCAGGGCGAGTGCGGCCACCATGCGGCTTCAAGGGCACTCGTCGCCAAAGCTTTTCGGCACGGTTTCTTTTGGCCGACTGCCCTAGAAGAGGCTAAAGAGTTAGTCCAAAAATGCAAGGGGTGCCAGAAGTTCCGCTCCAAGCCACTTCAGCCGGCTTCCGCGCTGAAGACAATCCCCATCGCCTGGCCCTTCGCAGTTTGGGGCCTGGACATGGTGGGACCATTCAAGATGGCCCGAGGCGGCCTAACTGATCTGCTTGTCGCGGTGGACAAGTTCACCAAGTGGATAGAAGCAAAGCCCCTCAAGAAGTTGAATGGTCCGACTGCAGTGACTTTCATCGCCGACATCACGGTGCAGTATGGCATACCGCACAACATCATCACCGACAATGGCACAAACTTTGCCAAAGACGCCTTGGCCCGTTTCTGCGCGACGCTAGGCATCCGACTGGACTTAGCGTCCGTTGCCCATCCGCAGTCAAACGGCCAGGTGGAGCGAGCAAACGGCCTCATCCTGTCCGGCATCAAGCCTCAACTGGTCGAACCACTCGAGCATTCGGCCGGCTGCTGGGTTGAGGAGCTATCAGCCGTCCTCTGGAGTCTGCGCATGACTCCAAACAAGTCAACCAGCTTCACGCCTTTCTTCCTCATCTACGGTGCCGAAGCCGTCATCCCGACGGATATAGAGTTTGACTCTCCACGAGTCACCATGTACACCGAGGAAGAGGCTGAAGAAGCACGCCAAGACGGCATTGATCTGCTGGAAGAGGGCCGGCTGTTAGCACTCAGCCGGTCCGGCATCTACCAGCAGAGTCTGCGCCTATACTACAACCGAAAGGTCAAGCCGAGATCGTTCCAAGAGGGCGACCTTGTGCTCCGGCTGATTCAGAGAACAGCCGGCCAGCACAAGTTGTCAGCGCCTTGGGAAGGCCCCTTCAACATCGGCAAAGTCCTGGGCAACGGCTCCTACTACCTAATCGATGCTCAGAAGCCTCGAGCGCGCAAGAGGGACGACTCCGGCAAAGAAACAGAGCGCCCATGGAATGCAAATCTTCTTCGAAGATTTTACAGTTGATGCAGTATGTATCGCACTACCCCCTTTGTATTAAAGTACCAAAGACCTTGGGCCCCCTGAGATGAGCTCGGGGACAGCCCCTTTTGTGTCATCTGTATGATATAAGAATTATGCCTTCGAGTACCTTACTTCCATTACAAGCCGCTTGGCGCCGGGCCCGACTAGTCGGCCCGGGGACTCGCCACCTTGCGCTATGAGACGCTTCCTGCAGTCAGACAAGTAGTGCGCAGTGCCCGACCCGCCTCCTACCAAAGCCGCAGCTCGCAGAGCGACTGTGAGGCTGGCAGGAGTGAGGAAGAATGGGCGCCCACACGAAAATGGCTAAGGACCCAAAGCACGAACATAGTGTAAGACGGCTTCCAGCATTTGTGAAACAGGAAGCCGACTCATAAGTAGTCGGCTCGCCGGCCTAGCTTCTATCAATGACGGCCGACTCTTGAGTAGTCGGCCTATCGCTTCTAGCCGACTTGCTAAAGAAACTCTAAACGGCCAAGTACTTGCCTTCCCGAAGTAGCCAAGCACTTGACCCAGCGACAGTCCGCAGAGCGACTGTCCATCTGGCAAGGCAGCAACTAAGGGAAGGCGGCAAAGGGAAAAGCCTAAAGAGCAGTAAGCAAGGAAAGGCGGAAATCGGATAAATATTTACATAGGCCCCTGGCCGAATCTTCGAATAAAAGTTCAAGATACACCCCGCGGGTGGAATTGTGCAAATTAACAAGTTCTTCAAAGACTATGAGATACAGATAAAGTAAGGACAAGAAGGCAGCCTAGGAGGCGGCATCTGCGATCGGAGGGTCGGAGGAGACGGCGGTGTCAGGCGCCGGGGTAGTCGGCTGGGCGGTCTCGGTTTGGTCGCCTCTGGCGGCAGTCGCCTTGTCTCCACGCGGCTCGTTGCTGGAGGCGCGATCGAGCTGAGGCTGGCCGCCTGCTCCGTCTTCTGGCGCCTCCGCCTCGCCTCCGTCCTCCGCCTCATCCTCCTCCTCGGTGCTGGAGTCGATCACCTCCGCCGAGTCTTCGCCATACTCTAGGTTCATCCCGAACCAGTCTGGCGGCACTTCCTCGCCGCCTTCAGCTCACTCGGGCACGAAGACACTGGTGTCCGTGTACTCGGCGTTGGCCACCGCGCGCTCGACAAGGGCGCCCTCCACGGCCTCTAGCTCGGCCTGGGCTTCTGACCGGAATGCGGCCAGACAGTCCAGGTCCAGCCCCGGATACCATGCCTTGACGAACTCCAAGGCCCGTCGTGCTCCGGCCCGGGCCGAGGAGCCCTTCCAAGCTTCAAGACGGCCGGCGGCGACTTCCAGCCAGTCGGCGGTCCAACTGGCGGTGCGTAGAGCCGGCATGTCTGGCCAGAGGGCGGCAACCGCCTGGGTGCCGGCACGCTGAAGCTGGCGCAGCAGCCGGTGAGCCGGACGAAGACGGGCTTCAATGCTCAGAAGCTGCTCGTCGATGGTTCGGGGGGCATTAGCGGTGACCTCCTCACCTTTTGCCCTTCGCGCCTCTCGAGCAGCCTCGACGGCCAGAGGGACTGCCTGTGAGTGACCAGGAAAGAAGTCTGCCAAGACAAAAAAGAAGCAAGTCGAAAAATCAGAAGTCGGCCTGACGCACAGTCGGAAGCCCGAAGAAACGAAAGAAACTTACCATCAACGATGTCCTCGATCTCGTGGTAGCCGGAAGTCAGCATCGCCTCCCTGTCGGTCCAGGCGGAGCGCTCGCTCTCGAACTCGGCCATGAGAGCGGTCTCCCGCGTCTTGGCCTCGTCCTGTGCCTGCTTGAGCAACTCCTTCTGCTCGGCCAGCTACTCCGCCAGCAGGTCATGCTCTTTGGCGAGCTTGCCGCACTCCTCCTCCTTGGCACGCCGGGTGGTATTGGCCTCGCCCAGCTGCTCCTGAACAGCGGCGTTGGCGCCTGAAGAAGGAAAGAAGAGACAATTAAGTCGTCAGTAAAGTAGATCGCCGGGAAGATCCGGCCCGACTGCTCAGCAGTCGGCCCGAATCTCGGGGACTACAGCCCGCGGGTGCGCCAGCGCGCCCCCGCGAAGACGGAAGAAAAAGAGCTTACCCCGGCTTTCCGCCAAGTCGGCGGTCCGCTTGTTCAACTCCTCAGCATTGCGGTTGAAGGCAGTGGTGCGGAGGTTATGATACTCCTACAAGAAGCCAATGGAGACAAAGTCGGCATTTGGAACTCGCCAGAGGGAGTTCTGAACCGCCTACTCGGCAGCAGGCCCGAAACTCGGGGACTACACCCAGTGGGTGCGCTGACGCGCCCCCACAGAGAAAAACAAGAATAAAAAAGGAAAGGGAAAAGTACTCGGACGGACGTCCGCGCAGCCAGGTGCGCCCTGGTGCATGCCCGAAGGGCGTCGCCTTCGGCGTGTAGCTTCGCCTGGACGTCCAGGAGCGCTTGGTTCAGCGGTCCGGTGCCGCCTCCGCGCAACCAGCCGGTGGGTGCGGCGCTGGAGGCCTCGACGTCCAGGGTCGCCGAGCTGGCGGTGCCGGTTTCCCGTGGTCGCGGCGCCGAGGTCGCCCTCTCAAGACGGCGACGCACCGGCGAGACGACTTGAAGAAGCAGCCGCGCCTCGGCCTCGTCCGCAGTCGGCGGCTCCGACTGACCCACCGGTTGTTTGCCGTCCGGTCTCCCAGACGGTGGCGGAGGCGGCGGTGGCGGCACGAGGGTGTCCGAGCTAGAAGCCTCGCCGCCCTCCTTCTCCACGAGGGGGTTCTCGGTGCCGGCCTCTCCGGTCTACCCCGTGAACTCTGGAGGCGGCGGCGCAGACGACAATGGGGGGACGAGCATCGCCGATTGGCGACGTGTGGCCTCCTCGGCACGCCGTTTCACCGCAAGGGCGGCTTCGGCATCCTCCAGCTTCTTCTGGGCGTTGGCGGCCGCCTTCTCAGCCTGCGCCTTCTCCAGGCGGTCGGCCTCCTCCTCGTCGCGCTTCTCCTGCGCATTTCGCTCCGTCGCCTCCCGGAGGTCGGCGGCGGGATCGGCCCGCCGAGTGTTGGCGGACGTCTCTGCCGACCCCATGACAGAGGGGACGGCGACTCTCTCAAGGGAGAGGGGCGCCCTGAAGAAGAACAGAGGGAGAATAAAGGAAAACTTGGACAGGATTCAACAAAGGAAAATAAAAAGCATAAAGTCTTACGCTGAGACTAGCGGTGGCCTTCTCACTTCCCTTCGGAAGCGGTTGGCCTTCGCGGCCGCCTCCTCCCGTTTGGTTGCGGCGGCCGCCCCCTTTAGCTTCTTCAATTTGCCGCCGGCGCACTCGGCCCGGCGTGACGCCTCTTCGCGCTGCCCTGGCTTGCCAGGCCGGCTCTTGGCTGGTGGCGCGGGGCGACTTCCCCGTCGGCGTCATCATCAGGCCAGTCGGCGAAGGTGGCCGAGGGCCTGAAGCCGCCTTCTATTCCTTCGCCGCCGCCTTCAGCGTCGGCTTCCATCACCGCCGCCCCCAAGTCGGGGTCGTCGACGTCGCTGTCCGCGCGATCAGGGACATACTCGCGGGGCTGCCTCGTGGCACCGGCAGCAGGCTCCATGAGGGGCGTCTAGCCAGAAGAAACCAACAAGAGTCAGAAGCCGGAGTCGGCCGCAAAGAAGACAAAACAACAGGGAGATGCGACTTACCACTGGTGGGGGGTTGTCGCGCGAGTACGGCTCCTTGCCGAACTGCCAGTCCTCCCCGAACTCGCAGTGCGCTATATGGTTCACCAAGTTCGCCACCTCCTTGTGGGGCATCTCCTTGGTGCTCATCCGACTTGGGTCTTGGAGGCCGCTCATCTGATAGATCAGGTGAGGCCGGCCTTGGAGCGGAAGAACTCGGCGCACCACGAAGGCGGCCAGAAGGTCGGATCCGATGAGACCCTCCGAATGCAGCAAGACTCGGAGTCGCGCTACGGCGGCGGCTCCGGAGGGAGTCAGTGACCTGGCTCGGTGAGACCAGCTGGGAAGCCTTCCGGTTAGGGGGGCGGCGTTGTAGGGCGGCAGGTTGGCCCAGTCGTCGTCGGTGGAGAGGTTCTTCACGTAGAAGTATGAGCGCTGCCACATCTTCACCTACTTTATCAGCGAGATGGGAGGAAAGGGGTTGTCGGCTGTCGAGCGCTGCACCGCGATGTAGGTGCCGCACTGAGCCGGAATGCCGGCGACTTGCGTGCCGAGCTTAGAAGAGAAGAATTCTCCCCACAGCTCGAGGGTGGGGAGAACGCTGAGGAAACCTTCGCACAGAGTGGCGAAGGCGGAGAGCAACACCACCGTATTCGGAGTGAGGTGGTGTGGTTGAAGGCTGTGGAACTCCAAGAACGAGCGGAAGAAACCGCTCGCCGGCAGCCCCAGGCCGTGCATGAGGTGTGAGCGGAAGATGACCCGCTCGCCCTCCTCCGGCGCCGGTTGGGTCTCCCCCTCCGGCGCGGGGCGGGTGCGCACGAGGTCCGCGCTGGGGAGACGGCGTGTCTGGCGGAGGAACTCAATATGTTCCTCCTCCAGCTCCGAGCCGTCCCATACGCCGGAGCGCACGACGGGGGCCGCGGCGGAGGAAGAGCTCATCGCCGTGGTTTGAAGTGCTCTCGCTCGACGGCGGGGGGCAGGAGGAAGAGAAGGCAAGAGTAGGCGGGGGAATGAGGGAGATGGGTGCGCGTGCGGTGCCGCCCGGCTCCCCCCGCCTATTTATAGCCCTATGGGCTGAGGACCCGAGGGGGCCGGCGTGGGATTAACTGCGCACGATGCCCCACACCGCCCCACGATTTACCCCACGAAGTTACTGCGCGCAGTAACAACATGGGGAAACCAACCGTCCACGGCCGCAACGGATCCGTTCGTACGCCGAGGCGCGGTAGTGGAGGGCCCCGCCTGACAGCCCATCCCGTCGCGCGCGTGGGCCGGCAGACTGTCCGCTCCACGTGGCGCCACGCGATTGGACTGCCTCGATGGCAGCAGGGAAGCGTATCAGGCACGCCGCCTGGTTTCCCGCCGCGGCTTTTAAGCCGCGGCTCCTCGCAAGAAAAAATCAGACTCTCGATAGTCGGCCCATGAGAAGACGGCAGCCGAGTTCCAGAGTCTACGCGGGGAAGGTTGAAACTGTTGAAACCCCACAAGGCGGTGTCCGCGGGGCTTCACCAGCTTCGGGGACTACTGTCGGAGTAATGGGCTACGGGTAGGCTAACCCTAGTCCCAGGATCTTTAAAGACATCGGGGCAGGCCGCGCCCCTCAAGCTGAGTCCCAGACGGCGACTCCAAGACAAGCCGAGTCCCGGATGGTGACTCCAAGACAAGCCGAGTCCCAGACGGCGACTCCAAGCTGGCGACCTCCAGAGAGGCCGACTATGGAGAGTCGGCCCATGACTCGTCCCGAAGCCCGAGGCAGGGTACGGTCGCGGCGTGGCCGTTCCTCCCTACCTACGAGGGACCGGCATGCCTACAGTGAGCCGTATCGCCGGAAGATCTCCGGCGAGGCGCGACACTATTGCCATGCCTGCCCTGACCTCAGCCGCAGTACGCAACGCACTGTGCCCACGACACCGGCCTGTACGGCCCGAAGACCGCGGGGCCGCCTGTCAGTGGGTGGACCGAAGGCGGCCTGAGTACCCCGAAGACCGACCTGTGGGAGTCGGCCCCCCAGGAGTCGGCCAACTCCTCTCCAGGGCCCCACAGGCCATTAACTAGATAGGATGGGGAATGGCGACAGTGATCGCCCGATAGACGGCAGCACTGTTGCCACGACCCAATGACCCAGCCTGCGTCATCAGGAGTGCTGCACAGTGTCAAGCCTGTCCACGGGACCCACTAGTTGGCGGGCCCCAGAAGCCGGCGGGAAGGACGGCGGTATGAGAGACAGACGGCTGGGACCCGTGCCCAGCCGGATTACCATTGTACCCCCGGGGGGTAGGCCTATATAAACCCCCCGGGGCACCCATGCAAAGGGTTCGGACCTTGATGGAGATAGACCAGATAGCGTAGGAAGGAGAGAGCTAGCCTCGCCCTCTCCTGCCTCCTGATACAGCTCCAGGAGCACCATTGTAGCCACTTTGCTTTAGTGATCATGCGGAGACCCCGCAGAGCAGCAGTAGGGGTGTTATCTCCTCGGAGAGCCCTAAAGCTGGGTAAGATTCGCCGGCGTGCATGTCTTTGCCTCATCCCGTTTCCAGGCACCGGCGATGTTCTACTCGCCCCCACCATGATAAGCCATCCTTTGGCATATGTCGCACCCAACCCCCGACACACGGTGCCTAGTCTGTCCCAAGCCCACCTGTACCGGGTGCCACTTGGTAGACTACTAACACTACCTACAAACACCAGAAACTAGTTGCAACTCCTGGACAGAGATCAGGTTGATTAATAAGTCGAGAGGGGCACTTAAGCATTCCAATGTGTGGTAGTAACTGTTCATGGATCACAAACACAGAACTCGGTTCCCGAGGACGGGTGCAATGAGACAACCCACCATGTATTCCTACATGGCCTCTCACCTCTACCTTTACCAAATCGTGTTCACACACTTAGCTCACACACAGTAGAACATGTTCACACACCTCCAATTCATCCCCGATGAATCAGACCTGACACAACTCTAAGCAATAGCAGGCATGACAGACAAGCATGAATGAGTAGGCACATCAGGGCTCAAACAACTCCTACTCATGGTAGTGGGTTTCATCTATTTACTGTGGCAAGGACAGGTCATGCAGAGGATAAAGGGGTTCAGCTACCACAGCATGCAATAGTTGAGTCGTTGTTGTCCTAATGTAGTAAAAGAGAGCAGGAGCGAGAGAGTGGGATTGTATCAGAATGAACAAGGGGTTTTTGCTTGCCTGGCACTTCTAAAGATAATATAGTTCTTCATCGGTGTCATCGAACTCATCGTCGGAACCAAGTCTATCGAGAGGGGACAAATACCGGCAACACAGAGAAAACACAATCAATGCAATGCAACAATATGATGCATGAATATGACATGGCAAAATGAGTGTGTTTTGGCTAATGCAACTTAGAACAGATTAAATGAAGTTGGTTTGAACCAAGGGTTCAAATTCAAACTCCATATGTGCTTATTTAAATGCCAATTATGCAAATTATCATATACAGCAACCTTAGGTTGTTCAAACATGCATCAAAATGGTACATATGGATAGATTGGATTTTTCTGATCATTTTTCATATATAAAATATTTCATTTGGAGTTACGGTTGATTTTATATGATTTTTAGAAGTTTTGGTTATTTTTCTGAAATAAATAAATCATTTAGGATTTATTTAAAATCCAGAAAACAGATTACTGCGTCAGCATGATGTCGGTGTGACGTCAGCATGTCAACTGGGTTGGCCAGGTCAAACCTGACATGTGGGGCCCACTGGTCAGTGACTCAGTTAACTAATTAAGATAATTAGTGCTAAACTAGCCCTAGCTAAACCTTCAGCAGTGTGGGGCCCACGTGTCAGTGGATCATCTAATTAACTAGTTAATTAACACTAGTTAATCCTAACACTAATTAAACAGGGGCCTTGGCCCACACGTCAGTGAGAGAGAGGGGTCAAACCCCTGGGCAGACTGGGTCAAACCCCGTCGGTCAAAGCGGTCAACCCGCCGGCGTTTAGCCGCCGGCGAGGCCAGATGTGGCGGCGGGCCTCGGATTTGGTCCTCTGTCGACCAAATCGACGGCGGAGATGCGCTACGCATAGCTGGGGAGCTGCCGCACCCAGTGGTGCAATCGGTTGGACACAGGGACGCCGGAAACGACGCCGGCAAGCTCGACAGCGGCGGCCGGAGTTCGGCTGTGCACGGGGGCGCGGCTGCAGCAAGCAAATGCGCGGACTAAAACGCGGGTGAGGCACTACGCGGTGCGGCGGACGTGATTGGCACATTGGCGCGACCAAAAGGTCAACGGAGCAACGCCGGCGACAAGCTCTTGCGGCGGAGCGTCTCGGCTCCGGTGGAGGAGGCGGTTAGAGGGTGCAAATGACGCAATGAAGAGAGGAAGACGGTGTAGAAGCTCACAGCGGTCCGGACGAGGCGGTCGGCGAGCTCGGGGAGGGGCTGGTGATGACAGAAGGTCACCGGCGATCTCGGTGACCCGAGGAGGAAGAAGATGTCGGGGGCGACGCTTCGGGGGTCTTCCAATCACGTGGCTCAGTGAGGGGGTTGGCGACGAGGTGCAGGAGCTCGGGAGCAGCTCGGGGCATCGTCGGAATGGTGGTGGTCGCGGCAACGGCAAACGGCAGCGATGGGCGTGTTCGGTGGCGAGAGGGAGAGGCGAGGGAGAGACGAAGGGGAAGACTGAGGGGGTCAGGGGGTCCAGAGCGGCGCCGAGGAGGGGCTTCGAGGCGCCTCGGTGAGGCACGCGAGCAGGGAGGAGGCGTGGCGCCTCGCGCGCGCGTGCGCTGTCCCGCCTCTGCCTACTGGCAGAGGTTAGGGATGACTGGCAGGGCGCTGTGGGCTGGGCCGCACAGTAGTAGGCCGGCCAGGTGGGCTTTGGTGGGTGCCAGGTAAGTTGGCCCAGGTTAGTCTCTCTCTCTCTTTTATTTATGTTTTTCTATTTTTCTGTAATCTGTTCTAATTTAGTTTAGGCACTAAATCATTTAAATAAATTCTGAAAATTATCTTGGAGGTTTACTGAATTATTTCAGAGCTCCACAAATAACTTCAGAATATTTGGAAACATTTAAAATATATATAGCATTTAAATGGCTCCAATTCAAATACTTTTTTGTTAATTGAAAAATCCATAAATGGCCAAGAAATATGCTCATCATTTTTGGCAGAGGTTTTCACCTTCATCAGAAATCATGAACATTTTCAAAGGGAATTTTGGGTTCTTTGAAAAAGATTTTCAGTTGAGCCTGGTTGAATTCCATTTGGTGCTAGGGTTTGAACATCCCCATTTCAATTTTCAAATAAATTTAGACATGATGCATGGAAGCTAATGCAAATACAAACAAGGCCTGAGTTGGGGCTGTGACATACGAAAGGTTAGAGAAAAATAATTAGATAATGTGTTTAGAGTGCACTCCACTAAACAGATATACTTTGGATCCAATGCAACAGGTCGACGCATCTATATCTAGACCCCCTATATAGTGTGTGAATAACTTTGAAAGTTGGTCGTTGGATGAAGCCAATCCGACGGTACAAACATGGCAAATCCGAGCACTACTGGCCGTTGGATATCATCTACATTCCACCAGATTCTGCCACATGTAGAATATATAAGACTCCATGGTTGAACTTCATTCATGACTAACTTTACCACAACTAAGCTTAGGCAAAGTGTGTCTGCCACAAAAAATGTGGCTAACAAAATGGCCACGACAAGTCTGGCAAGATTTGGCAAGAAGTTGAGTCTATGACATGTGGACCATGTAGCTAGAAAAGTATGGCAAGCCACAAGTGTAGCAATGAACCAAACACATGCCTGGTGTGTTTGGTAGGGTGTATGAAGGGTGCATGATCCCAAGAGTTCCCTTCTCGACCCACTTTTGGGTGTTCGGTAGAGTGTATGGAGGGTGCATGAGTCCACACTAGATTAGCACAAATACACTAGAAGCATGCATGAAGAGAGCATACATGAAGAGGGGTGTTGAGTTGAGCATGCATGAAGAGGGAACAACTATGCTGAGACGAGAACGCAACCAAACACACTTGTGGCACGCCTAAGCTTAGGCGTGGCAACCTTAGGCTGCAAACCAAACCATAACTTTGAAAGTTGATCGTTGGATTAAGCCAATCCGACGGTACAAAGATGGCAAATCCGAGCACTACTGGCCGTTGGATATCATCTACATTCCACCAGATTTTGCCACATGTAGAATCTAGAAGACTCCACATGTAGAAGCATAATGCACAAACCACCAGAATCTCATGCGTGCAATGCACGTGTACCTTACTAGTACTCCCTCTGTCCAGAAATACGTGTCCTAGAAATTGACAAAATGGATGTATCTATAACTAAAATAAGTCTAGATACAACCATTTCCTGGACAAGTATTGAGGGAGTAGTTGGTATGTAGTAAGAAACAAATTCTGGGTTTGGCACCAGCTCGTACTGCAGGAGCACCACAAGGCCTGCCGCAGGAGTTAAATTTCCCTCTAGGGGCCCACGGGACCGAACTTTAGAGGCTTAATGCCCGGCCTATGAGTCAATGACATGCGGACTTAAATGCGGCTGGCCCACATGTCATTCTCATGGTGGTGGTGTGGTTTGCGACTCACTCGTTCGAGATGAACCGGCCGGTGGTGGCGTGGCCATGGCGAGGGTGCCACAACTGGTCGTCGGGGCATTACGAGGCGTAGATGGCCACACCTGCGGGTACTACCTGTAGTACAGAAGTACTCCAGCTGAGGATTGATGCCCGGGACGAAATGTGTCACAGCCGCTGGATGAAAATTCGATGATGCGGGAGTACGGATCGGAGCACAGCAGTGGAGCAGGCAAACCGCGTCCAATCAGGTGTGGCTGTGGTAGAAAGTTGATGGTCGCCACAGTTTAGTTGGCCCGCATGTCATGCACACAAAGGTAGAGGAGCGGTGGGGCCGAGAGGGATGATGCGCATGTCGGGGGGATGAGGATCCCCTGACGTGAACAATCCTACCATTCTATCACTGACATGTGGGACCCGCAAGTGTGGGTCCCACCAGTAGTGAAGGAAAGGCAGGGTAAGGCAGTGATAGCCACGCTAGAGGATCCATGTCCACGTCAGGGGACGTCGTGATTACAGGTAGGGTTGGAGCGGCGTCGTGGGAATCGCATGTGTGTGTGGAAGTGGTAGAAACAAGAAACATGATGGTCACCGTGGTTCAACTTCCATGGAAAAGCTGCCATGTCTGGTGACACATGTATATCAAAACTAGAGTGTTTATATTTCAAGCACGTGAACAAGTATTATTCTACTACTTTGGATCCATTGCAACGCACGGGCCAGCACATTGGTAGTATTAGTGTCTATCTCTATCTCTAGAGGCTTTCCCTCGTTCATCCTTTTCTCTCACAAGATAAACTACTCATACAAATGCATCTTGATGTTCCGTGAACGCGCAAGGATGTTTCCTTGGGGGTCTCTCTAGCGCGACGTGGCCGTAGTTGCAAGTTGACACCCCTTGAGATGCCGACGTTGAGGGGCACTCGGATTTCTCCGATGAGAAGGTAAGATGAGTTTGATCACGTAGTAAATGCATTCTAAAGACTACTTCCTTGTCCATTTCCTAATTCTCCACCTGCCCACTGTTTCACAGGTTAGGCTCGGTGCGAGTGGAGATTGGCTTGCATATGTACGGGAGGGTACCAACATCAATTTGCACAACATTTACAATGGTGACACCGTTCCCGTGGAACCTTTGTCCAACGTTGGGATAAACCATGCAACGGGCCACTGCATGAATTGGTACGATAGAACCACAGTGAGATTGAATAAGATAGCACGAACCTTGCACATGGCGGTCAAAGGTGGACCATGCTGTCTGCGGCCAATTTGTTGCCGTATGAGTATGAAGACGTCGTGCTCCTTTCTAACCGCATCTTCGCTGGAAGGAGTACTAGAGAAAACTAGGCGGATAAATAGTTCCTTATAGTCAAGCGGACCTACGCTACTATTTGTTCCAAAGACATGCACACCGTTGAAATAGTCCATCTATATCAATATACATAGAAAGGGGATATTTTTTTACAAGTCTTCTTCTTCTTCTTCTTCTTCTTCTTCTTCTTCTTCTTCTTCTTCTTCTTATTCTTCTTCTTCTTCTTCTTCTTCTTCTTCTTCTTCTTCTTCTTCTTCTTCTTCTTCTTCTTCTTCTTCTTCTTCTTCTTCTTCTTCTTCTTCTTCTTCTTCTTCTTCTTCTTCTTCTTCTTCTTCTTCTTCTTCTTCTTCTTCTTCTTCTTCTTCTTCTTCTTCTTCTTCTTCTTCTTCTTCTTCTTCTTCTTCTTCTTCTTCTTATTCTTCTTATTCTTCTTATTCTTCTTCTTCTTCTTCTTCTTCTTCTTCTTCTTCT